>NW_026611832.1:0-113454 GCF_023638135.1 Falco biarmicus
GTCACCAGCCGAGTCCAAAATTCAGCTATTCCCCATCTCAGCCCAGAAAGCAGGTAGAACAAGTTTTGTGGTGCCTTTCAGCTGCCTACCGGGGTAGTGTAAGAACTACCAACAGAACTCGTTTCTGGCACCTTCCTCGGTGGAGTTGTGCATGGGGTGTGTTTGGAACATTTTGTCAGCAGCCGAGTCCAAAACTCAGCTGTTCCCCATCTCAGCCCAGAAAGCAGGTAGAAAAACTTTTGTGGTGCCTTTCAGCTGCCTACCGGGGTAGTGTAAAAACTACCAACAGAACTCATTTCTGGCACCTTTGCCGATGGAGCTGTGCATGGGGTGTGTTTGGAACATTTTGTTACCAGCCGAGTCCAAAATTCAGCCGTTCCCCATCTCAGCCCAGAAAGCAGGTAGAACAAGTTTTGTGGTGCCTTTCAGCTGCCTACCGGGGTAGTGTAAAAACTACCAACAGAACTCGTTTCTGGCACCTTCCCCGGTGGAGTTGTGCATGGGGTGTGTTTGGAACATTTTGTTACCAGCCGAGTCCAAAATTCAGCGATTCCCCATCTCAGCCCAGAAAGCAGGTAGAACAAGTTTTGTGGTGCCTTTCAGCTGCCTACCGGGGTAGTGTAAAAACTACCAACAGAACTCGTTTCTGGCACCTTCCCCGGTGGAGCTGTGCATGGGGTGTGTTTGGAACATTTTGTCACCAGCCGAGTCCAAAATTCAGCGATTCTCCATCTCAGCCCAGAAAGCAGGTAGAACAAGTTTTGTGGTGCCTTTCTCTTGCCTACCGGAGTAGTGTAAAAACTACCAACAGAACTCGTTTCTGGCACCTTCCCCGGTGGAGTTGTGCATGGGGTGTGTTTGGAACATTTTGTCACCAGCCGAGTCCAAAATTCAGCGATTCCCCATCTCAGCCCAGAAAGCAGGTAGAACAAGTTTTGTGGTGCCTTTCAGCTGCCTACCGGGGTAGTGTAAAATCTACCAACAGAACTCGTTTCTGGCACCTTCCCCGGTGGAGTTGTGCATGGGGTGTGTTTGGAACATTTTGTCAGCAGCCGAGTCCAAAACTCAGCTGTTCCCCATCTCAGCCCAGAAAGCAGGTAGAAAAACTTTTGTGGTGCCTTTCAGCTGCCTACCAGGGTACTGTAAAAACTACCAACAGAACTCGTTTCTGGCACCTTCCCCGGTGGAGTTGTGCATGGGGTGTGTTTGGAACATTTTGTCAGCAGCCGAGTCCAAAATTCAGCCGTTCCCCATCTCAGCCCAGAAAGCAGGTAGAACAAGTTTTGTGGTGCCTTTCTCTTGCCTACCGGAGTAGTGTAAAAACTACCAACAGAACTCGTTTCTGGCACCTTCCCCGGTGGAGTTGTGCATGGGGTGTGTTTGGAACATTTTGTCAGCAGCCGAGTCCAAAATTCAGCGATTCCCATCTCAGCCCAGAAAGCAGGTAGAACAAGTTTTGTGGTGCCTTTCAGCTGCCTACCGGGGTAGTGTAAAAACTACCAACAGAACTCGTTTCTGGCACCTTCCCCGGTGGAGTTGTGCATGGGGTGTGTTTGGAACATTTTGTCAGCAGCCGAGTCCAAAACTCAGCTGTTCCCCATCTCAGCCCAGAAAGCAGGTAGAAAAACTTTTGTGGTGCCTTTCAGCTGCCTACCGGGGTAGTGTAAAAACTACCAACAGAACTCATTTCTGGCACCTTTGCCGATGGAGCTGTGCATGGGGTGTGTTTGGAACATTTTGTTACCAGCCGAGTCCAAAATTCAGCCGTTCCCCATCTCAGCCCAGAAAGCAGGTAGAACACGTTTTGTGGTGCCTTCCTCTTGCCTACCGGGGTAGTGTAAAAACTACCAACAGAACTCGTTTCTGGCACCTTCCTCGGTGGAGTTGTGCATGGGGTGTGTTTGGAACATTTTGTTACCAGCCGAGTCCAAAATTCAGCCGTTCCCCATCTAAGCCCAGAAAGCAGGTAGAACAAGTTTTGTGGTGCCTTTCAGCTGCCTACCGGGGTAGTGTAAAAACTACCAACAGAACTCGTTTCTGGCACCTTTGCGGGTGGAGCTGTGCATGGGGTGTGTTTGGAACATTTTGTCAGCAGCCGAGTCCAAAACTCAGCTGTTCCCCATCTCAGCCCAGAAAGCAGGTAGAAAAACTTTTGTGGTGCCTTTCAGCTGCCTACCAGGGTACTGTAAAAACTACCAAGAGAACTCGTTTCTGGCACCTTCCCCGGTGGAGTTGTGCATGGGGTGTGTTTGGAACATTTTGTCAGCAGCCGAGTCCAAAACTCAGCGATTCCCCATCTAAGCCCAGAAAGCAGGTAGAACATGTTTTGTGGTGCCTTTCAGCTGCCTACCGGGGTAGTGTAAAAACTACCAACAGAACTCGTTTCTGGCACCTTTGCGGGTGGAGTTGTGCATGGGGTGTGTTTGGAACATTTTGTCAGCAGCCGAGTCCAAAATTCAGCGATTCCCATCTCAGCCCAGAAAGCAGGTAGAACACGTTTTGTGGTGCCTTTCAGCTGCCTACCGGGGTAGTGTAAAAACTACCAAGAGAACTCGTTTCTGGCACCTTCCCCGGTGGAGTTGTGCATGGGGTGTGTTTGGAACATTTTGTCACCAGCCGAGTCCAAAATTCAGCGATTCCCCATCTCAGCCCAGAAAGCAGGTAGAACAAGTTTTGTGGTGCCTTTCAGCTGCCTACCGGGGGTAGTGTAAAAACTACCAACAGAACTCGTTTCTGGCACCTTTGCGGGTGGAGCTGTGCATGGGGTGTGTTTGGAACATTTTGTCACCAGCCGAGTCCAAAATTCAGCGATTCCCCATCTCAGCCCAGAAAGCAGGTAGAACAAGTTTTGTGGTGCCTTTCAGCTGCCTACCGGGGTAGTGTAAAAACTACCAACAGAACTCGTTTCTGGCACCTTTGCGGGTGGAGCTGTGCATGGGGTGTGTTTGGAACATTTTGTCACCAGCCGAGTCCAAAATTCAGCCAATCCCCATCTCAGCCCAGAAAGCAGGTAGAACAAGTTTTGTGGTGCCTTTCAGCTGCCTACCGGGGTAGTGTAAAAACTACCAACAGAACTCGTTTCTGGCACCTTTGCCGATGGAGCTGTGCATGGGGTGTGTTTGGAACATTTTGTTACCAGCCGAGTCCAAAATTCAGCCGTTCCCCATCTCAGCCCAGAAAGCAGGTAGAACACGTTTTGTGGTGCCTTCCTCTTGCCTACCGGGGTAGTGTAAAAACTACCAACAGAACTCGTTTCTGGCACCTTCCTCGGTGGAGTTGTGCATGGGGTGTGTTTGGAACATTTTGTTACCAGCCGAGTCCAAAATTCAGCCGTTCCCCATCTAAGCCCAGAAAGCAGGTAGAACAAGTTTTGTGGTGCCTTTCAGCTGCCTACCGGGGTAGTGTAAAAACTACCAACAGAACTCGTTTCTGGCACCTTTGCGGGTGGAGCTGTGCATGGGGTGTGTTTGGAACATTTTGTCAGCAGCCGAGTCCAAAACTCAGCCGTTCCCCATCTCAGCCCAGAAAGCAGGTAGAAAAACTTTTGTGGTGCCTTTCAGCTGCCTACCGGGGTAGTGTAAAAACTACCAACAGAACTCATTTCTGGCACCTTTGCCGATGGAGCTGTGCATGGGGTGTGTTTGGAACATTTTGTTACCAGCCGAGTCCAAAACTCAGCTGTTCCCCATCTCAGCCCAGAAAGCAGGTAGAAAAACTTTTGTGGTGCCTTTCAGCTGCCTACCAGGGTACTGTAAAAACTACCAACAGAACTCGTTTCTGGCACCTTCCCCGGTGGAGTTGTGCATGGGGTGTGTTTGGAACATTTTGTCACCAGCCGAGTCCAAAACTCAGCGATTCCCCATCTAAGCCCAGAAAGCAGGTAGAACATGTTTTGTGGTGCCTTTCAGCTGCCTACCGGGGTAGTGTAAAAACTACCAACAGAACTCGTTTCTGGCACCTTTGCGGGTGGAGTTGTGCATGGGGTGTGTTTGGAACATTTTGTCAGCAGCCGAGTCCAAAATTCAGCGATTCCCATCTCAGCCCAGAAAGCAGGTAGAACACGTTTTGTGGTGCCTTTCAGCTGCCTACCGGGGTAGTGTAAAAACTACCAAGAGAACTCGTTTCTGGCACCTTCCCCGGTGGAGTTGTGCATGGGGTGTGTTTGGAACATTTTGTCAGCAGCCGAGTCCAAAATTCAGCGATTCCCCATCTCAGCCCAGAAAGCAGGTAGAACAAGTTTTGTGGTGCCTTTCAGCTGCCTACCGGGGTAGTGTAAAAACTACCAACAGAACTCGTTTCTGGCACCTTTGCGGGTGGAGCTGTGCATGGGGTGTGTTTGGAACATTTTGTCACCAGCCGAGTCCAAAATTCAGCGATTCCCCATCTCAGCCCAGAAAGCAGGTAGAACAAGTTTTGTGGTGCCTTTCAGCTGCCTACCGGGGTAGTGTAAAAACTACCAACAGAACTCGTTTCTGGCACCTTCCCCGGTGGAGCTGTGCATGGGGTGTGTTTGGAACATTTTGTCACCAGCCGAGTCCAAAATTCAGCTATTCCCCATCTCAGCCCAGAAAGCAGGTAGAACAAGTTTTGTGGTGCCTTTCTCTTGCCTACCGGAGTAGTGTAAAAACTACCAACAGAACTCGTTTCTGGCACCTTCCCCGGTGGAGTTGTGCATGGGGTGTGTTTGGAACAATTTGTCACCAGCCGAGTCCAAAATTCAGCGATTCCCCATCTCAGCCCAGAAAGCAGGTAGAACAAGTTTTGTGGTGCCTTTCAGCTGCCTACCGGGGTAGTGTAAAATCTACCAACAGAACTCGTTTCTGGCACCTTCCCCGGTGGAGTTGTGCATGGGGTGTGTTTGGAACATTTTGTCAGCAGCCGAGTCCAAAACTCAGCTGTTCCCCATCTCAGCCCAGAAAGCAGGTAGAAAAACTTTTGTGGTGCCTTTCAGCTGCCTACCAGGGTACTGTAAAAACTACCAACAGAACTCGTTTCTGGCACCTTCCCCGGTGGAGTTGTGCATGGGGTGTGTTTGGAACATTTTGTCACCAGCCGAGTCCAAAATTCAGCGATTCCCCATCTCAGCCCAGAAAGCAGGTAGAACAAGTTTTGTGGTGCCTTTCAGCTGCCTACCGGGGTAGTGTAAAATCTACCAACAGAACTCGTTTCTGGCACCTTCCCCGGTGGAGTTGTGCATGGGGTGTGTTTGGAACATTTTGTCACCAGCCGAGTCCAAAACTCAGCGATTCCCCATCTCAGCCCAGAAAGCAGGTAGAACATGTTTTGTGGTGCCTTTCAGCTGCCTACCGGGGTAGTGTAAAAACTACCAACAGAACTCGTTTCTGGCACCTTTGCGGGTGGAGCTGTGCATGGGGTGTGTTTGGAACATTTTGTCACCAGCCGAGTCCAAAATTCAGCCGTTCCCCATCTCAGCCCAGAAAGCAGGTACAAAAAGTTTTGTGGTGCCTTTCAGCTGCCTACCGGGGTAGTGTAAAAACTACCAACAGAACTCGTTTCTGGCACCTTCCCCGGTGGAGCTGTGCATGGGGTGTGTTTGGAACATTTTGTCACCAGCCGAGTCCAAAATTCAGCTATTCCCCATCTCAGCCCAGAAAGCAGGTAGAACAAGTTTTGTGGTGCCTTTCAGCTGCCTACCGGGGTAGTGTAAGAACTACCAACAGAACTCGTTTCTGGCACCTTCCTCGGTGGAGTTGTGCATGGGGTGTGTTTGGAACATTTTGTCAGCAGCCGAGTCCAAAACTCAGCTGTTCCCCATCTCAGCCCAGAAAGCAGGTAGAAAAACTTTTGTGGTGCCTTTCAGCTGCCTACCGGGGTAGTGTAAAAACTACCAACAGAACTCATTTCTGGCACCTTTGCCGATGGAGCTGTGCATGGGGTGTGTTTGGAACATTTTGTTACCAGCCGAGTCCAAAATTCAGCCGTTCCCCATCTCAGCCCAGAAAGCAGGTAGAACAAGTTTTGTGGTGCCTTTCAGCTGCCTACCGGGGTAGTGTAAAAACTACCAACAGAACTCGTTTCTGGCACCTTCCCCGGTGGAGTTGTGCATGGGGTGTGTTTGGAACATTTTGTTACCAGCCGAGTCCAAAATTCAGCGATTCCCCATCTCAGCCCAGAAAGCAGGTAGAACAAGTTTTGTGGTGCCTTTCAGCTGCCTACCGGGGTAGTGTAAAAACTACCAACAGAACTCGTTTCTGGCACCTTCCCCGGTGGAGCTGTGCATGGGGTGTGTTTGGAACATTTTGTCACCAGCCGAGTCCAAAATTCAGCGATTCTCCATCTCAGCCCAGAAAGCAGGTAGAACAAGTTTTGTGGTGCCTTTCTCTTGCCTACCGGAGTAGTGTAAAAACTACCAACAGAACTCGTTTCTGGCACCTTCCCCGGTGGAGTTGTGCATGGGGTGTGTTTGGAACATTTTGTCACCAGCCGAGTCCAAAATTCAGCGATTCCCCATCTCAGCCCAGAAAGCAGGTAGAACAAGTTTTGTGGTGCCTTTCAGCTGCCTACCGGGGTAGTGTAAAATCTACCAACAGAACTCGTTTCTGGCACCTTCCCCGGTGGAGTTGTGCATGGGGTGTGTTTGGAACATTTTGTCAGCAGCCGAGTCCAAAACTCAGCTGTTCCCCATCTCAGCCCAGAAAGCAGGTAGAAAAACTTTTGTGGTGCCTTTCAGCTGCCTACCAGGGTACTGTAAAAACTACCAACAGAACTCGTTTCTGGCACCTTCCCCGGTGGAGTTGTGCATGGGGTGTGTTTGGAACATTTTGTCAGCAGCCGAGTCCAAAATTCAGCCGTTCCCCATCTCAGCCCAGAAAGCAGGTAGAACAAGTTTTGTGGTGCCTTTCTCTTGCCTACCGGAGTAGTGTAAAAACTACCAACAGAACTCGTTTCTGGCACCTTCCCCGGTGGAGTTGTGCATGGGGTGTGTTTGGAACATTTTGTCAGCAGCCGAGTCCAAAATTCAGCGATTCCCATCTCAGCCCAGAAAGCAGGTAGAACAAGTTTTGTGGTGCCTTTCAGCTGCCTACCGGGGTAGTGTAAAAACTACCAACAGAACTCGTTTCTGGCACCTTCCCCGGTGGAGTTGTGCATGGGGTGTGTTTGGAACATTTTGTCAGCAGCCGAGTCCAAAACTCAGCTGTTCCCCATCTCAGCCCAGAAAGCAGGTAGAAAAACTTTTGTGGTGCCTTTCAGCTGCCTACCGGGGTAGTGTAAAAACTACCAACAGAACTCATTTCTGGCACCTTTGCCGATGGAGCTGTGCATGGGGTGTGTTTGGAACATTTTGTTACCAGCCGAGTCCAAAATTCAGCCGTTCCCCATCTCAGCCCAGAAAGCAGGTAGAACACGTTTTGTGGTGCCTTCCTCTTGCCTACCGGGGTAGTGTAAAAACTACCAACAGAACTCGTTTCTGGCACCTTCCTCGGTGGAGTTGTGCATGGGGTGTGTTTGGAACATTTTGTTACCAGCCGAGTCCAAAATTCAGCCGTTCCCCATCTAAGCCCAGAAAGCAGGTAGAACAAGTTTTGTGGTGCCTTTCAGCTGCCTACCGGGGTAGTGTAAAAACTACCAACAGAACTCGTTTCTGGCACCTTTGCGGGTGGAGCTGTGCATGGGGTGTGTTTGGAACATTTTGTCAGCAGCCGAGTCCAAAACTCAGCTGTTCCCCATCTCAGCCCAGAAAGCAGGTAGAAAAACTTTTGTGGTGCCTTTCAGCTGCCTACCAGGGTACTGTAAAAACTACCAAGAGAACTCGTTTCTGGCACCTTCCCCGGTGGAGTTGTGCATGGGGTGTGTTTGGAACATTTTGTCAGCAGCCGAGTCCAAAACTCAGCGATTCCCCATCTAAGCCCAGAAAGCAGGTAGAACATGTTTTGTGGTGCCTTTCAGCTGCCTACCGGGGTAGTGTAAAAACTACCAACAGAACTCGTTTCTGGCACCTTTGCGGGTGGAGTTGTGCATGGGGTGTGTTTGGAACATTTTGTCAGCAGCCGAGTCCAAAATTCAGCGATTCCCATCTCAGCCCAGAAAGCAGGTAGAACACGTTTTGTGGTGCCTTTCAGCTGCCTACCGGGGTAGTGTAAAAACTACCAAGAGAACTCGTTTCTGGCACCTTCCCCGGTGGAGTTGTGCATGGGGTGTGTTTGGAACATTTTGTCACCAGCCGAGTCCAAAATTCAGCGATTCCCCATCTCAGCCCAGAAAGCAGGTAGAACAAGTTTTGTGGTGCCTTTCAGCTGCCTACCGGGGTAGTGTAAAAACTACCAACAGAACTCGTTTCTGGCACCTTTGCGGGTGGAGCTGTGCATGGGGTGTGTTTGGAACATTTTGTCACCAGCCGAGTCCAAAATTCAGCGATTCCCCATCTCAGCCCAGAAAGCAGGTAGAACAAGTTTTGTGGTGCCTTTCAGCTGCCTACCGGGGTAGTGTAAAAACTACCAACAGAACTCGTTTCTGGCACCTTTGCGGGTGGAGCTGTGCATGGGGTGTGTTTGGAACATTTTGTCACCAGCCGAGTCCAAAATTCAGCCAATCCCCATCTCAGCCCAGAAAGCAGGTAGAACAAGTTTTGTGGTGCCTTTCAGCTGCCTACCGGGGTAGTGTAAAAACTACCAACAGAACTCGTTTCTGGCACCTTCCTCGGTGGAGTTGTGCATGGGGTGTGTTTGGAACATTCTGTCACCAGCCGAGTCCAAAATTCAGCCGTTCCCCATCTCAGCCCAGAAAGCAGGTACAAAAAGTTTTGTGGTGCCTTTCAGCTGCCTACCGGGGTAGTGTAAAAACTACCAACAGAACTCGTTTCTGGCACCTTTGCGGGTGGAGCTGTGCATGGGGGTGTGTTTGGAACATTTTGTTACCAGCCAAGTCCAAAATTCAGCCGTTCCCCATCTCAGCCCAGAAAGCAGGTAGAACAAGCTTTGTGGTGCCTTTCTCTTGCCTACCGGGGTAGTGTAAAAACTACCAACAGAACTCGTTTCTGGCACCTTCCCCGGTGGAGTTGTGCATGGGGTGTGTTTGGAACATTTTGTCAGCAGCCGAGTCCAAAATTCAGCGATTCCCATCTCAGCCCAGAAAGCAGGTAGAACACGTTTTGTGGTGCCTTTCAGCTGCCTACCGGGGTAGTGTAAAAACTACCAAGAGAACTCGTTTCTGGCACCTTCCCCGGTGGAGTTGTGCATGGGGTGTGTTTGGAACATTTTGTCACCAGCCGAGTCCAAAATTCAGCGATTCCCCATCTCAGCCCAGAAAGCAGGTAGAACAAGTTTTGTGGTGCCTTTCAGCTGCCTACCGGGGGTAGTGTAAAAACTACCAACAGAACTCGTTTCTGGCACCTTTGCGGGTGGAGCTGTGCATGGGGTGTGTTTGGAACATTTTGTCACCAGCCGAGTCCAAAATTCAGCCAATCCCCATCTCAGCCCAGAAAGCAGGTAGAACAAGTTTTGTGGTGCCTTTCAGCTGCCTACCGGGGTAGTGTAAAAACTACCAACAGAACTCGTTTCTGGCACCTTCCTCGGTGGAGTTGTGCATGGGGTGTGTTTGGAACATTCTGTCACCAGCCGAGTCCAAAATTCAGCCGTTCCCCATCTCAGCCCAGAAAGCAGGTACAAAAAGTTTTGTGGTGCCTTTCAGCTGCCTACCGGGGTAGTGTAAAAACTACCAACAGAACTCGTTTCTGGCACCTTTGCGGGTGGAGCTGTGCATGGGGGTGTGTTTGGAACATTTTGTTACCAGCCAAGTCCAAAATTCAGCCGTTCCCCATCTCAGCCCAGAAAGCAGGTAGAACAAGCTTTGTGGTGCCTTTCTCTTGCCTACCGGGGTAGTGTAAAAACTACCAACAGAACTCGTTTCTGGCACCTTCCCCGGTGGAGTTGTGCATGGGGTGTGTTTGGAACATTTTGTCAGCAGCCGAGTCCAAAATTCAGCGATTCCCCATCTCAGCCCAGAAAGCAGGTAGAAAAACTTTTGTGGTGCCTTTCAGCTGCCTACCGGGGTAGTGTAAAAACTACCAACAGAACTCGTTTCTGGCACCTTTGCCGGTGGAGCTGTGCATGGGGTGTGTTTGGAACATTTTGTTACCAGCCAAGTCCAAAATTCAGCCGTTCCCCATCTCAGCCCAGAAAGCAGGTAGAACAAGTTTTGTGGTGCCTTTCAGCTGCCTACCGGGGTAGTGTAAAAACTACCAACAGAACTCGTTTCTGGCACCTTTGCCGGTGGAGCTGTGCATGGGGTGTGTTTGGAACATTCTGTCACCAGCCGAGTCCAAAATTCAGCCGTTCCCCATCTCAGCCCAGAAAGCAGGTAGAACAAGTTTTGTGGTGCCTTTCAGCTGCCTACCGGGGTAGTGTAAAAACTACCAACAGAACTCGTTTCTGGCACCTTCCCCGGTGGAGTTGTGCATGGGGTGTGTTTGGAACATTTTGTCACCAGCCGAGTCCAAAATTCAGCGATTCCCCATCTCAGCCCAGAAAGCAGGTAGAACAAGTTTTGTGGTGCCTTTCAGCTGCCTACCGGGGTAGTGTAAAAACTACCAACAGAACTCGTTTCTGGCACCTTCCCCGGTGGAGTTGTGCATGGGGTGTGTTTGGAACATTTTGTCACCAGCCGAGTCCAAAATTCAGCTATTCCCCATCTCAGCCCAGAAAGCAGGTAGAACAAGTTTTGTGGTGCCTTTCAGCTGCCTACCGGGGTAGTGTAAAAACTACCAACAGAACTCGTTTCTGGCACCTTTGCGGGTGGAGCTGTGCATGGGGTGTGTTTGGAACATTTTGTCACCAGCCGAGTCCAAAATTCAGCCAATCCCCATCTCAGACCAGAAAGCAGGTAGAACAAGTTTTGTGGTGCCTTTCAGCTGCCTACCGGGGTAGTGTAAAAACTACCAACAGAACTCGTTTCTGGCACCTTCCTCGGTGGAGGTGTGCATGGGGTGTGTTTGGAACATTCTGTCACCAGCCGAGTCCAAAATTCAGCCGTTCCCCATCTCAGCCCAGAAAGCAGGTAGAACAAGTTTTGTGGTGCCTTTCAGCTGCCTACCGGGGTAGTGTAAAAACTACCAACAGAACTCGTTTCTGGCACCTTTGCGGGTGGAGCTGTGCATGGGGTGTGTTTGGAACATTTTGTCACCAGCCGAGTCCAAAATTCAGCCGTTCCCCATCTCAGCCCAGAAAGCAGGTACAAAAAGTTTTGTGGTGCCTTTCAGCTGCCTACCGGGGTAGTGTAAAAACTACCAACAGAACTCGTTTCTGGCACCTTCCCCGGTGGAGCTGTGCATGGGGTGTGTTTGGAACATTTTGTCAGCAGCCGAGTCCAAAACTCAGCTGTTCCCCATCTCAGCCCAGAAAGCAGGTAGAACAAGTTTTGTGGTGCCTTTCAGCTGCCTACCGGGGTAGTGTAAAAACTACCAACAGAACTCGTTTCTGGCACCTTTGCGGGTGGAGCTGTGCATGGGGTGTGTTTGGAACATTTTGTCACCAGCCGAGTCCAAAATTCAGCCGTTCCCCATCTCAGCCCAGAAAGCAGGTACAAAAAGTTTTGTGGTGCCTTTCAGCTGCCTACCGGGGTAGTGTAAAAACTACCAACAGAACTCGTTTCTGGCACCTTCCCCGGTGGAGCTGTGCATGGGGTGTGTTTGGAACATTTTGTCAGCAGCCGAGTCCAAAACTCAGCTGTTCCCCATCTCAGCCCAGAAAGCAGGTAGAACAAGTTTTGTGGTGCCTTTCAGCTGCCTACCGGGGTAGTGTAAAAACTACCAACAGAACTCGTTTCTGGCACCTTCCCCGGTGGAGTTGTGCATGGGGTGTGTTTGGAACATTTTGTCACCAGCCGAGTCCAAAATTCAGCGATTCCCCATCTCAGCCCAGAAAGCAGGTAGAACAAGTTTTGTGGTGCCTTTCAGCTGCCTACCGGGGTAGTGTAAAAACTACCAACAGAACTCGTTTCTGGCACCTTCCCCGGTGGAGTTGTGCATGGGGTGTGTTTGGAACATTTTGTCAGCAGCCGAGTCCAAAATTCAGCGATTCCCCATCTCAGCCCAGAAAGCAGGTAGAACAAGTTTTGTGGTGCCTTTCAGCTGCCTACCGGGGTAGTGTAAAAACTACCAACAGAACTCGTTTCTGGCACCTTCCCCGGTGGAGCTGTGCATGGGGTGTGTTTGGAACATTCTGTCACCAGCCGAGTCCAAAATTCAGCCGTTCCCCATCTCAGCCCAGAAAGCAGGTACAAAAAGTTTTGTGGTGCCTTTCAGCTGCCTACCGGGGTAGTGTAAAAACTACCAACAGAACTCGTTTCTGGCACCTTTGCGGGTGGAGCTGTGCATGGGGGTGTGTTTGGAACATTTTGTTACCAGCGAAGTCCAAAATTCAGCCGTTCCCCATCTCAGCCCAGAAAGCAGGTAGAACAAGTTTTGTGGTGCCTTTCTCTTGCCTACCGGGGTAGTGTAAAAACTACCAACAGAACTCGTTTCTGGCACCTTCCCCGGTGGAGTTGTGCATGGGGTGTGTTTGGAACATTTTGTCAGCAGCCGAGTCCAAAATTCAGCGATTCCCCATCTCAGCCCAGAAAGCAGGTAGAAAAACTTTTGTGGTGCCTTTCAGCTGCCTACCGGGGTAGTGTAAAAACTACCAACAGAACTCGTTTCTGGCACCTTTGCCGGTGGAGCTGTGCATGGGGTGTGTTTGGAACATTCTGTCACCAGCCGAGTCCAAAATTCAGCCGTTCCCCATCTCAGCCCAGAAAGCAGGTAGAACAAGTTTTGTGGTGCCTTTCTCTTGCCTACCGGGGTAGTGTAAAAACTACCAACAGAACTCGTTTCTGGCACCTTCCCCGGTGGAGTTGTGCATGGGGTGTGTTTGGAACATTTTGTTACCAGCCAAGTCCAAAATTCAGCCGTTCCCCATCTCAGCCCAGAAAGCAGGTAGAACAAGTTTTGTGGTGCCTTTCAGCTGCCTACCGGGGTAGTGTAAATACTACCAACAGAACTCGTTTCTGGCACCTTTGCCGGTGGAGCTGTGCATGGGGTGTGTTTGGAACATTCTGTCACCAGCCGAGTCCAAAATTCAGCCGTTCCCCATCTCAGCCCAGAAAGCAGGTAGAACAAGTTTTGTGGTGCCTTTCTCTTGCCTACCGGGGTAGTGTAAAAACTACCAACAGAACTCGTTTCTGGCACCTTCCCCGGTGGAGTTGTGCATGGGGTGTGTTTGGAACATTTTGTCACCAGCCGAGTCCAAAATTCAGCGATTCCCCATCTCAGCCCAGAAAGCAGGTAGAACAAGTTTTGTGGTGCCTTTCAGCTGCCTACCGGGGTAGTGTAAAAACTACCAACAGAACTCGTTTCTGGCACCTTTGCCGGTGGAGCTGTGCATGGGGTGTGTTTGGAACATTCTGTCACCAGCCGAGTCCAAAATTCAGCCGTTCCCCATCTCAGCCCAGAAAGCAGGTAGAACAAGTTTTGTGGTGCCTTTCAGCTGCCTACCGGGGTAGTGTAAAACCTACCAACAGAACTCGTTTCTGGCACCTTCCCCGGTGGAGTTGTGCATGGGGTGTGTTTGGAACATTTTGTCACCAGCCGAGTCCAAAATTCAGCCGTTCCCCATCTCAGCCCAGAAAGCAGGTAGAACAAGTTTTGTGGTGCCTTTCAGCTGCCTACCGGGGTAGTGTAAAAACTACCAACAGAACTCGTTTCTGGCACCTTCCCCAGTGGAGTTGTGCATGGGGTGTGTTTGGAACATTTTGTCACCAGCCGAGTCCAAAATTCAACGATTCCCCATCTCAGCCCAGAAAGCAGGTAGAACAAGTTTTGTGGTGCCTTTCAGCTGCCTACCGGGGTAGTGTAAAAACTACCAACAGAACTCGTTTCTGGCACCTTCCCCGGTGGAGCTGTGCATGGGGTGTGTTTGGAACATTTTGTCACCAGCCGAGTCCAAAATTCAGCGATTCCCCATCTCAGCCCAGAAAGCAGGTAGAACACGTTTTGTGGTGCCTTCCTCTTGCCTACCGGGGTAGTGTAAAAACTACCAACAGAACTCGTTTCTGGCACCTTCCCCGGTGGAGTTGTGCATGGGGTGTGTTTGGAACATTTTGTCACCAGCCGAGTCCAAAATTCAGCGATTCCCCATCTCAGCCCAGAAAGCAGGTAGAACAAGTTTTGTGGTGCCTTTCAGCTGCCTACCGGGGTAGTGTAAAAACTACAAACAGAACTCGTTTCTGGCACCTTTGCCGGTGGAGCTGTGCATGGGGTGTGTTTGGAACATTTTGTTACCAGCCGCGTCAAAAATTCAGCCGTTCCCCATCTCAGCCCAGAAAGCAGGTAGAACAAGTTTTGTGGTGCCTTTCAGCTGCCTACCGGGGTAGTGTAAAAACTACCAACAGAACTCGTTTCTGGCACCTTCCCCGGTGGAGCTGTGCATGGGGTGTGTTTGGAACATTTTGTCACCAGCCGAGTCCAAAATTCAGCGATTCCCCATCTCAGCCCAGAAAGCAGGTAGAACAAGTTTTGTGGTGCCTTTCTCTTGCCTACCGGAGTAGTGTAAAAACTACCAACAGAACTCGTTTCTGGCACCTTCCCCGGTGGAGTTGTGCATGGGGTGTGTTTGGAACATTTTGTCACCAGCCGAGTCCAAAATTCAGCGATTCCCCATCTCAGCCCAGAAAGCAGGTAGAACAAGTTTTGTGGTGCCTTTCAGCTGCCTACCGGGGTAGTGTAAAAACTACCAACAGAACTCGTTTCTGGCACCTTCCTCGGTGGAGTTGTGCATGGGGTGTGTTTGGAACATTTTGTCAGCAGCCGAGTCCAAAACTCAGCTGTTCCCCATCTCAGCCCAGAAAGCAGGTAGAACAAGTTTTGTGGTGCCTTTCAGCTGCCTACCGGGGTACTGTAAAAACTACCAACAGAACTCATTTCTGGCACCTTTGCCGATGGAGCTGTGCATGGGGTGTGTTTGGAACATTTTGTTACCAGCCGAGTCCAAAATTCAGCCGTTCCCCATCTCAGCCCAGAAAGCAGGTAGAACAAGTTTTGTGGTGCCTTTCAGCTGCCTACCGGGGTAGTGTAAAAACTACCAACAGAACTCGTTTCTGGCACCTTCCCCGGTGGAGTTGTGCATGGGGTGTGTTTGGAACATTTTGTCACCAGCCGAGTCCAAAATTCAGCGATTCCCCATCTCAGCCCAGAAAGCAGGTAGAACAAGTTTTGTGGTGCCTTTCAGCTGCCTACCGGGGTAGTGTAAAAACTACCAACAGAACTCGTTTCTGGCACCTTCCCCGGTGGAGTTGTGCATGGGGTGTGTTTGGAACATTTTGTCACCAGCCGAGTCCAAAATTCAGCCGTTCCCCATCTCAGCCCAGAAAGCAGGTAGAACACGTTTTGTGGTGCCTTTCAGCTGCCTACCGGGGTAGTGTAAAAACTACCAACAGAACTCGTTTCTGGCACGTTTGCCGGTGGAGCTGTGCATGGGGTGTGTTTGGAACATTTTGTTACCAGCCGAGTCCAAAATTCAGCCGTTCCCCATCTCAGCCCAGAAAGCAGGTAGAACAAGTTTTGTGGTGCCTTTCAGCTGCCTACCGGGGTAGTGTAAAAACTACCAACAGAACTCGTTTCTGGCACCTTTGCCGGTGGAGTTGTGCATGGGGTGTGTTTGGAACATTTTGTCACCAGCCGAGTCCAAAATTCAGCTATTCCCCATCTCAGCCCAGAAAGCAGGTAGAACAAGTTTTGTGGTGCCTTTCTCTTGCCTACCGGAGTAGTGTAAAAACTACCAACAGAACTCGTTTCTGGCACATTTGCGGGTGGAGTTGTGCATGGGGTGTGTTTGGAACATTTTGTCACCAGCCGAGTCCAAAATTCAGCGATTCCCCATCTCAGCCCAGAAAGCAGGTAGAACAAGTTTTGTGGTGCCTTTCAGCTGCCTACCGGGGTAGTGTAAAAACTACCAACAGAACTCGTTTCTGGCACCTTCCCCGGTGGAGTTGTGCATGGGGTGTGTTTGGAACATTTTGTCACCAGCCGAGTCCAAAATTCAGCGATTCCCCATCTCAGCCCAGAAAGCAGGTAGAACAAGTTTTGTGGTGCCTTTCAGCTGCCTACCGGGGGTAGTGTAAAAACTACCAACAGAACTCGTTTCTGGCACCTTCCCCAGTGGAGTTGTGCATGGGGTGTGTTTGGAACATTTTGTCACCAGCCGAGTCCAAAATTCAGCGATTCCCCATCTCAGCCCAGAAAGCAGGTAGAACAAGTTTTGTGGTGCCTTTCAGCTGCCTACCGGGGTAGTGTAAAAACTACCAACAGAACTCGTTTCTGGCACCTTCCCCGGTGGAGCTGTGCATGGGGTGTGTTTGGAACATTTTGTTACCAGCCGAGTCCAAAATTCAGCGATTCCCCATCTCAGCCCAGAAAGCAGGTAGAACAAGTTTTGTGGTGCCTTTCAGCTGCCTACCGGGGTAGTGTAAAAACTACCAACAGAACTCGTTTCTGGCACCTTCCCCGGTGGAGTTGTGCATGGGGTGTGTTTGGAACATTTTGTCAGCAGCCGAGTCCAAAACTCAGCTGTTCCCCATCTCAGCCCAGAAAGCAGGTAGAAAAACTTTTGTGGTGCCTTTCAGCTGCCTACCGGGGTAGTGTAAAAACTACCAACAGAACTCATTTCTGGCACCTTTGCCGATGGAGCTGTGCATGGGGTGTGTTTGGAACATTTTGTTACCAGCCGAGTCCAAAATTCAGCCGTTCCCCATCTCAGCCCAGAAAGCAGGTAGAACAAGTTTTGTGGTGCCTTTCAGCTGCCTACCGGGGTAGTGTAAAAACTACCAACAGAACTCGTTTCTGGCACCTTCCCCGGTGGACCTGTGCATGGGGTGTGTTTGGAACATTTTGTCACCAGCCGAGTCCAAAATTCAGCGATTCCCCATCTCAGCCCAGAAAGCAGGTAGAACAAGTTTTGTGGTGCCTTTCAGCTGCCTACCGGGGTAGTGTAAAAACTACCAACAGAACTCGTTTCTGGCACCTTCCCCAGTGGAGTTGTGCATGGGGTGTGTTTGGAACATTTTGTCACCAGCCGAGTCCAAAATTCAGCGATTCCCCATCTCAGCCCAGAAAGCAGGTAGAACAAGTTTTGTGGTGCCTTTCAGCTGCCTACCGGGGTAGTGTAAAAACTACCAACAGAACTCGTTTCTGGCACCTTCCCCGGTGGAGCTGTGCATGGGGTGTGTTTGGAACATTTTGTTACCAGCCGAGTCCAAAATTCAGCGATTCCCCATCTCAGCCCAGAAAGCAGGTAGAACAAGTTTTGTGGTGCCTTTCAGCTGCCTACCGGGGTAGTGTAAAAACTACCAACAGAACTCGTTTCTGGCACCTTCCCCGGTGGAGTTGTGCATGGGGTGTGTTTGGAACATTTTGTCAGCAGCCGAGTCCAAAACTCAGCTGTTCCCCATCTCAGCCCAGAAAGCAGGTAGAAAAACTTTTGTGGTGCCTTTCAGCTGCCTACCGGGGTAGTGTAAAAACTACCAACAGAACTCATTTCTGGCACCTTTGCCGATGGAGCTGTGCATGGGGTGTGTTTGGAACATTTTGTTACCAGCCGAGTCCAAAATTCAGCCGTTCCCCATCTCAGCCCAGAAAGCAGGTAGAACAAGTTTTGTGGTGCCTTTCAGCTGCCTACCGGGGTAGTGTAAAAACTACCAACAGAACTCGTTTCTGGCACCTTCCCCGGTGGACCTGTGCATGGGGTGTGTTTGGAACATTTTGTCACCAGCCGAGTCCAAAATTCAGCGATTCCCCATCTCAGCCCAGAAAGCAGGTAGAACAAGTTTTGTGGTGCCTTTCAGCTGCCTACTGGGGTAGTGTAAAATCTACCAACAGAACTCGTTTCTGGCACCTTCCCCGGTGGAGCTGTGCATGGGGTGTGTTTGGAACATTTTGTCACCAGCCGAGTCCAAAATTCAGCTATTCCCCATCTCAGCCCAGAAAGCAGGTAGAACAAGTTTTGTGGTGCCTTTCTCTTGCCTACCGGAGTAGTGTAAAAACTACCAACAGAACTCGTTTCTGGCACCTTCCCCGGTGGAGTTGTGCATGGGGTGTGTTTGGAACATTTTGTCACCAGCCGAGTCCAAAATTCAGCTATTCCCCATCTCAGCCCAGAAAGCAGGTAGAACAAGTTTTGTGGTGCCTTTCAGCTGCCTACCGGGGTAGTGTAAAATCTACCAACAGAACTCGTTTCTGGCACCTTCCCCGGTGGAGTTGTGCATGGGGTGTGTTTGGAACATTTTGTCAGCAGCCGAGTCCAAAACTCAGCTGTTCCCCATCTCAGCCCAGAAAGCAGGTAGAAAAACTTTTGTGGTGCCTTTCAGCTGCCTACCAGGGTACTGTAAAAACTACCAACAGAACTCGTTTCTGGCACCTTCCCCGGTGGAGTTGTGCATGGGGTGTGTTTGGAACATTTTGTCAGCAGCCGAGTCCAAAACTCAGCGATTCCCCATCTCAGCCCAGAAAGCAGGTAGAACAAGTTTTGTGGTGCCTTTCAGCTGCCTACCGGGGTAGTGTAAAAACTACCAACAGAACTCGTTTCTGGCACCTTCCCCGGTGGAGTTGTACATGGGGTGTGTTTGGAACATTTTGTCAGCAGCCGAGTCCAAAATTCAGCGATTCCCATCTCAGCCCAGAAAGCAGGTAGAACAAGTTTTGTGGTGCCTTTCAGCTGCCTACCGGGGTAGTGTAAAAACTACCAACAGAACTCGTTTCTGGCACCTTCCCCGGTGGAGTTGTGCATGGGGTGTGTTTGGAACATTTTGTCACCAGCCGAGTCCAAAACTCAGCTGTTCCCCATCTCAGCCCAGAAAGCAGGTAGAACAAGTTTTGTGGTGCCTTTCAGCTGCCTACCGGGGTAGTGTAAAAACTACCAACAGAACTCATTTCTGGCACCTTTGCCGATGGAGCTGTGCATGGGGTGTGTTTGGAACATTTTGTTACCAGCCGAGTCCAAAATTCAGCCGTTCCCCATCTCAGCCCAGAAAGCAGGTAGAACACGTTTTGTGGTGCCTTCCTCTTGCCTACCGGGGGTAGTGTAAAAACTACCAACAGAACTCGTTTCTGGCACCTTCCTCGGTGGAGTTGTGCATGGGGTGTGTTTGGAACATTTTGTCACCAGCCGAGTCCAAAATTCAGCGATTCCCCATCTCAGCCCAGAAAGCAGGTAGAACAAGTTTTGTGGTGCCTTTCAGCTGCCTACCGGGGTAGTGTAAAAACTACCAACAGAACTCGTTTCTGGCACCTTTGCGGGTGGAGCTGTGCATGGGGTGTGTTTGGAACATTTTGTCAGCAGCCGAGTCCAAAACTCAGCTGTTCCCCATCTCAGCCCAGAAAGCAGGTAGAAAAACTTTTGTGGTGCCTTTCAGCTGCCTACCGGGGTAGTGTAAAAACTACCAACAGAACTCATTTCTGGCACCTTTGCCGATGGAGCTGTGCATGGGGTGTGTTTGGAACATTTTGTTACCAGCCGAGTCCAAAACTCAGCTGTTCCCCATCTCAGCCCAGAAAGCAGGTAGAACAAGTTTTGTGGTGCCTTTCAGCTGCCTACCGGGGTAGTGTAAAAACTACCAACAGAACTCGTTTCTGGCACCTTCCTCGGTGGAGTTGTGCATGGGGTGTGTTTGGAACATTTTGTCAGCAGCCGAGTCCAAAACTCAGCTGTTCCCCATCTCAGCCCAGAAAGCAGGTAGAAAAACTTTTGTGGTGCCTTTCAGCTGCCTACCGGGGTAGTGTAAAAACTACCAACAGAACTCATTTCTGGCACCTTTGCCGATGGAGCTGTGCATGGGGTGTGTTTGGAACATTTTGTTACCAGCCGAGTCCAAAATTCAGCCGTTCCCCATCTCAGCCCAGAAAGCAGGTAGAACAAGTTTTGTGGTGCCTTTCAGCTGCCTACCGGGGTAGTGTAAAAACTACCAACAGAACTCGTTTCTGGCACCTTCCCCGGTGGAGTTGTGCATGGGGTGTGTTTGGAACATTTTGTCACCAGCCGAGTCCAAAATTCAGCGATTCCCCATCTCAGCCCAGAAAGCAGGTAGAACAAGTTTTGTGGTGCCTTTCAGCTGCCTACCGGGGTAGTGTAAAAACTACCAACAGAACTCGTTTCTGGCACCTTCCCCGGTGGAGCTGTGCATGGGGTGTGTTTGGAACATTTTGTCACCAGCCGAGTCCAAAATTCAGCTATTCCCCATCTCAGCCCAGAAAGCAGGTAGAACAAGTTTTGTGGTGCCTTTCTCTTGCCTACCGGAGTAGTGTAAAAACTACCAACAGAACTCGTTTCTGGCACCTTCCCCGGTGGAGTTGTGCATGGGGTGTGTTTGGAACATTTTGTCACCAGCCGAGTCCAAAATTCAGCGATTCCCCATCTCAGCCCAGAAAGCAGGTAGAACAAGTTTTGTGGTGCCTTTCAGCTGCCTACCGGGGTAGTGTAAAATCTACCAACAGAACTCGTTTCTGGCACCTTCCCCGGTGGAGTTGTGCATGGGGTGTGTTTGGAACATTTTGTCAGCAGCCGAGTCCAAAACTCAGCTGTTCCCCATCTCAGCCCAGAAAGCAGGTAGAAAAACTTTTGTGGTGCCTTTCAGCTGCCTACCAGGGTACTGTAAAAACTACCAAGAGAACTCGTTTCTGGCACCTTCCCCGGTGGAGTTGTGCATGGGGTGTGTTTGGAACATTTTGTCAGCAGCCGAGTCCAAAACTCAGCGATTCCCCATCTAAGCCCAGAAAGCAGGTAGAACATGTTTTGTGGTGCCTTTCAGCTGCCTACCGGGGTAGTGTAAAAACTACCAACAGAACTCGTTTCTGGCACCTTTGCGGGTGGAGTTGTGCATGGGGTGTGTTTGGAACATTTTGTCAGCAGCCGAGTCCAAAATTCAGCGATTCCCATCTCAGCCCAGAAAGCAGGTAGAACACGTTTTGTGGTGCCTTTCAGCTGCCTACCGGGGTAGTGTAAAAACTACCAACAGAACTCGTTTCTGGCACCTTCCCCGGTGGAGTTGTGCATGGGGTGTGTTTGGAACATTTTGTCAGCAGCCGAGTCCAAAACTCAGCTGTTCCCCATCTCAGCCCAGAAAGCAGGTAGAAAAACTTTTGTGGTGCCTTTCAACTGCCTACCGGGGTAGTGTAAAAACTACCAACAGAACTCGTTTCTGGCACCTTTGCCGGTGGAGCTGTGCATGGGGTGTGTTTGGAACATTTTGTTACCAGCCGAGTCCAAAATTCAGCCGTTCCCCATCTCAGCCCAGAAAGCAGGTAGAACACGTTTTGTGGTGCCTTCCTCTTGCCTACCGGGGTAGTGTAAAAACTACCAACAGAACTCGTTTCTGGCACCTTCCTCGGTGGAGTTGTGCATGGGGTGTGTTTGGAACATTTTGTCACCAGCCGAGTCCAAAATTCAGCGATTCCCCATCTCAGCCCAGAAAGCAGGTAGAACAAGTTTTGTGGTGCCTTTCAGCTGCCTACCGGGGTAGTGTAAAAACTACCAACAGAACTCGTTTCTGGCACCTTTGCGGGTGGAGCTGTGCATGGGGTGTGTTTGGAACATTTTGTCAGCAGCCGAGTCCAAAACTCAGCTGTTCCCCATCTCAGCCCAGAAAGCAGGTAGAACAAGTTTTGTGGTGCCTTTCAGCTGCCTACCGGGGTAGTGTAAAAACTACCAACAGAACTCGTTTCTGGCACCTTCCCCGGTGGAGTTGTGCATGGGGTGTGTTTGGAACATTTTGTCAGCAGCCGAGTCCAAAACTCAGCGATTCCCCATCTAAGCCCAGAAAGCAGGTAGAACATGTTTTGTGGTGCCTTTCAGCTGCCTACCGGGGTAGTGTAAAAACTACCAACAGAACTCGTTTCTGGCACCTTCCCCGGTGGAGTTGTGCATGGGGTGTGTTTGGAACATTTTGTCACCAGCCGAGTCCAAAATTCAGCCGTTCCCCATCTCAGCCCAGAAAGCAGGTAGAACACGTTTTGTGGTGCCTTCCTCTTGCCTACCGGGGTAGTGTAAAAACTACCAACAGAACTCGTTTCTGGCACCTTCCCCGGTGGAGTTGTGCATGGGGTGTGTTTGGAACATTTTGTCACCAGCCGAGTCCAAAATTCAGCCGTTCCCCATCTCAGCCCAGAAAGCAGGTAGAACAAGTTTTCTGGTGCCTTTCAGCTGCCTACCAGGGTAGTGTAAAAACTACCAACAGAACTCGTTTCTGGCACCTTTGCCGGTGGAGCTGTGCATGGGGTGTGTTTGGAACATTTTGTTACCAGCCAAGTCCAAAATTCAGCCGTTCCCCATCTCAGCCCAGAAAGCAGGTAGAACAAGTTTTGTGGTGCCTTTCAGCTGCCTACCGGGGTAGTGTAAAAACTACCAACAGAACTCGTTTCTGGCACCTTTGCCGATGGAGCTGTGCATGGGGTGTGTTTGGAACATTCTGTCACCAGCCGAGTCCAAAATTCAGCTATTCCCCATCTCAGCCCAGAAAGCAGGTAGAACAAGTTTTGTGGTGCCTTTCAGCTGCCTACCGGGGTAGTGTAAAAACTACCAACAGAACTCGTTTCTGGCACCTTCCCCGGTGGAGTTGTGCATGGGGTGTGTTTGGAACATTTTGTCACCAGCCGAGTCCAAAATTCAGCGATTCCCCATCTCAGCCCAGAAAGCAGGTAGAACAAGTTTTGTGGTGCCTTTCAGCTGCCTACCGGGGTAGTGTAAAAACTACCAACAGAACTCGTTTCTGGCACCTTCCCCAGTGGAGTTGTGCATGGGGTGTGTTTGGAACATTTTGTCACCAGCCGAGTCCAAAATTCAGCGATTCCCCATCTCAGCCCAGAAAGCAGGTAGAACAAGTTTTGTGGTGCCTTTCAGCTGCCTACCGGGGTAGTGTAAAAACTACCAACAGAACTCGTTTCTGGCACCTTCCCCGGTGGAGCTGTGCATGGGGTGTGTTTGGAACATTTTGTCACCAGCCGAGTCCAAAACTCAGCTGTTCCCCATCTCAGCCCAGAAAGCAGGTAGAACAAGTTTTGTGGTGCCTTTCAGCTGCCTACCGGGGTAGTGTAAAAACTACCAACAGAACTCGTTTCTGGCACCTTCCCCGGTGGAGTTGTGCATGGGGTGTGTTTGGAACATTTTGTCACCAGCCGAGTCCAAAATTCAGCGATTCCCCATCTCAGCCCAGAAAGCAGGTAGAACAAGTTTTGTGGTGCCTTTCAGCTGCCTACCGGGGTAGTGTAAAAACTACCAACAGAACTCGTTTCTGGCACCTTCCCCGGTGGAGTTGTGCATGGGGTGTGTTTGGAACATTTTGTCACCAGCCGAGTCCAAAATTCAGCGATTCCCCATCTCAGCCCAGAAAGCAGGTAGAACAAGTTTTGTGGTGCCTTTCAGCTGCCTACCGGGGTAGTGTAAAATCTACCAACAGAACTCGTTTCTGGCACCTTCCCCGGTGGAGTTGTGCATGGGGTGTGTTTGGAACATTTTGTCAGCAGCCGAGTCCAAAACTCAGCTGTTCCCCATCTCAGCCCAGAAAGCAGGTAGAAAAACTTTTGTGGTGCCTTTCAGCTGCCTACCAGGGTACTGTAAAAACTACCAACAGAACTCGTTTCTGGCACCTTCCCCGGTGGAGTTGTGCATGGGGTGTGTTTGGAACATTTTGTCAGCAGCCGAGTCCAAAACTCAGCGATTCCCCATCTCAGCCCAGAAAGCAGGTAGAACATGTTTTGTGGTGCCTTTCAGCTGCCTAACGGGGTAGTGTAAAAACTACCAACAGAACTCGTTTCTGGCACCTTTGCGGGTGGAGTTGTGCATGGGGTGTGTTTGGAACATTTTGTTACCAGCCGAGTCCAAAATTCAGCCGTTCCCCATCTCAGCCCAGAAAGCAGGTAGAACAAGTTTTGTGGTGCCTTTCAGCTGCCTACCGGGGTAGTGTAAAAACTACCAACAGAACTCGTTTCTGGCACCTTCCCCGGTGGAGTTGTGCATGGGGTGTGTTTGGAACATTTTGTCAGCAGCCGAGTCCAAAACTCAGCTGTTCCCCATCTCAGCCCAGAAAGCAGGTAGAAAAACTTTTGTGGTGCCTTTCAGCTGCCTACCGGGGTAGTGTAAAAACTACCAACAGAACTCATTTCTGGCACCTTTGCCGATGGAGCTGTGCATGGGGTGTGTTTGGAACATTTTGTTACCAGCCGAGTCCAAAATTCAGCCGTTCCCCATCTCAGCCCAGAAAGCAGGTAGAACACGTTTTGTGGTGCCTTTCAGCTGCCTACCGGGGTAGTGTAAAAACTACCAACAGAACTCGTTTCTGGCACCTTCCTCGGTGGAGTTGTGCATGGGGTGTGTTTGGAACATTTTGTCACCAGCCGAGTCCAAAATTCAGCGATTCCCCATCTCAGCCCAGAAAGCAGGTAGAACAAGTTTTGTGGTGCCTTTCAGCTGCCTACCGGGGTAGTGTAAAAACTACCAACAGAACTCGTTTCTGGCACCTTCCTCGGTGGAGTTGTGCATGGGGTGTGTTTGGAACATTTTGTCACCAGCCGAGTCCAAAATTCAGCGATTCCCCATCTCAGCCCAGAAAGCAGGTAGAACAAGTTTTGTGGTGCCTTTCAGCTGCCTACCGGGGTAGTGTAAAAACTACCAACAGAACTCGTTTCTGGCACCTTCCCCGGTGGAGTTGTGCATGGGGTGTGTTTGGAACATTTTGTCAGCAGCCGAGTCCAAAACTCAGCGATTCCCCATCTCAGCCCAGAAAGCAGGTAGAAAAACTTTTGTGGTGCCTTTCAGCTGCCTACCGGGGTAGTGTAAAAACTACCAACAGAACTCATTTCTGGTACCTTTGCCGATGGAGCTGTGCATGGGGTGTGTTTGGAACATTTTGTTACCAGCCGAGTCCAAAATTCAGCCGTTCCCCATCTCAGCCCAGAAAGCAGGTAGAACACGTTTTGTGGTGCCTTTCAGCTGCCTACCGGGGTAGTGTAAAAACTACCAACAGAACTCGTTTCTGGCACCTTCCCCGGTGGAGTTGTGCATGGGGTGTGTTTGGAACATTTTGTCACCAGCCGAGTCCAAAATTCAGCGATTCCCCATCTCAGCCCAGAAAGCAGGTAGAACAAGTTTTGTGGTGCCTTTCAGCTGCCTACCGGGGTAGTGTAAAAACTACCAACAGAACTCGTTTCTGGCACCTTCCCCGGTGGAGCTGTGCATGGGGTGTGTTTGGAACATTTTGTCACCAGCCGAGTCCAAAATTCAGCCATTCCCCATCTCAGCCCAGAAAGCAGGTAGAACAAGTTTTGTGGTGCCTTTCAGCTGCCTACCGGGGTAGTGTAAAAACTACCAACAGAACTCGTTTCTGGCACCTTCCCCGGTGGAGCTGTGCATGGGGTGTGTTTGGAACATTTTGTCACCAGCCGAGTCCAAAATTCAGCTGTTCCCCATCTCAGCCCAGAAAGCAGGTAGAACAAGTTTTGTGGTGCCTTTCTCTTGCCTACCGGAGTAGTGTAAAAACTACCAACAGAACTCGTTTCTGGCACCTTCCCCGGTGGAGTTGTGCATGGGGTGTGTTTGGAACATTTTGTTACCAGCCGAGTCCAAAATTCAGCGATTCCCCATCTCAGCCCAGAAAGCAGGTAGAACAAGTTTTGTGGTGCCTTTCAGCTGCCTACCGGGGTAGTGTAAAAACTACCAACAGAACTCGTTTCTGGCACCTTCCCCGGTGGAGTTGTGCATGGGGTGTGTTTGGAACATTTTGTCAGCAGCCGAGTCCAAAATTCAGCGATTCCCCATCTCAGCCCAGAAAGCAGGTAGAACAAGTTTTGTGGTGCCTTTCAGCTGCCTACCGGGGTAGTGTAAAAACTACCAACAGAACTCGTTTCTGGCACCTTCCCCAGTGGAGTTGTGCATGGGGTGTGTTTGGAACATTTTGTCACCAGCCGAGTCCAAAATTCAGCGATTCCCCATCTCAGCCCAGAAAGCAGGTAGAACAAGTTTTGTGGTGCCTTTCAGCTGCCTACCGGGGTAGTGTAAAAACTACCAACAGAACTCGTTTCTGGCACCTTCCTCGGTGGAGTTGTGCATGGGGAGTGTTTGGAACATTTTGTCAGCAGCCGAGTCCAAAACTCAGAAGTTCCCCATCTCAGCCCAGAAAGCAGGTAGAAAAACTTTTGTGGTGCCTTTCAGCTGCCTACCGGGGTAGTGTAAAAACTACCAACAGAACTCATTTCTGGCACCTTTGCCGATGGAGCTGTGCATGGGGTGTGTTTGGAACATTTTGTTACCAGCCGAGTCCAAAATTCAGCCGTTCCCCATCTCAGCCCAGAAAGCAGGTAGAACAAGTTTTGTGGTGCCTTTCAGCTGCCTACCGGGGTAGTGTAAAAACTACCAACAGAACTCGTTTCTGGCACCTTCCCCGGTGGAGTTGTGCATGGGGTGTGTTTGGAACATTTTGTCAGCAGCCGAGTCCAAAATTCAGCGATTCCCCATCTCAGCCCAGAAAGCAGGTAGAACAAGTTTTGTGGTGCCTTTCAGCTGCCTACCGGGGTAGTGTAAAAACTACCAACAGAACTCGTTTCTGGCACCTTCCCCAGTGGAGTTGTGCATGGGGTGTGTTTGGAACATTTTGTCACCAGCCGAGTCCAAAATTCAGCGATTCCCCATCTCAGCCCAGAAAGCAGGTAGAACAAGTTTTGTGGTGCCTTTCAGCTGCCTACCGGGGTAGTGTAAAAACTACCAACAGAACTCGTTTCTGGCACCTTCCTCGGTGGAGTTGTGCATGGGGAGTGTTTGGAACATTTTGTCAGCAGCCGAGTCCAAAACTCAGAAGTTCCCCATCTCAGCCCAGAAAGCAGGTAGAAAAACTTTTGTGGTGCCTTTCAGCTGCCTACCGGGGTAGTGTAAAAACTACCAACAGAACTCATTTCTGGCACCTTTGCCGATGGAGCTGTGCATGGGGTGTGTTTGGAACATTTTGTTACCAGCCGAGTCCAAAATTCAGCCGTTCCCCATCTCAGCCCAGAAAGCAGGTAGAACAAGTTTTGTGGTGCCTTTCAGCTGCCTACCGGGGTAGTGTAAAAACTACCAACAGAACTCGTTTCTGGCACCTTCCCCGGTGGAGTTGTGCATGGGGTGTGTTTGGAACATTTTGTCAGCAGCCGAGTCCAAAATTCAGCGATTCCCCATCTCAGCCCAGAAAGCAGGTAGAACAAGTTTTGTGGTGCCTTTCAGCTGCCTACCGGGGTAGTGTAAAAACTACCAACAGAACTCGTTTCTGGCACCTTCCCCAGTGGAGTTGTGCATGGGGTGTGTTTGGAACATTTTGTCACCAGCCGAGTCCAAAATTCAGCGATTCCCCATCTCAGCCCAGAAAGCAGGTAGAACACGTTTTGTGGTGCCTTTCAGCTGCCTACCGGGGTAGTGTAAAAACTACCAACAGAACTCGTTTCTGGCACCTTTGCCGATGGAGCTGTGCATGGGGTGTGTTTGGAACATTTTGTCACCAGCCGAGTCCAAAACTCAGCTGTTCCCCATCTCAGCCCAGAAAGCAGGTAGAAAAACTTTTGTGGTGCCTTTCAGCTGCCTACCGGGGTAGTGTAAAAACTACCAACAGAACTCATTTCTGGCACCTTTGCCGATGGAGCTGTGCATGGGGTGTGTTTGGAACATTTTGTCAGCAGCCGAGTCCAAAATTCAGCTGTTCCCCATCTCAGCCCAGAAAGCAGGTAGAACAAGTTTTGTGGTGCCTTTCAGCTGCCTACCGGGGTAGTGTAAAAACTACCAACAGAACTCGTTTCTGGCACCTTCCCCAGTGGAGTTGTGCATGGGGTGTGTTTGGAACATTCTGTCACCAGCCGAGTCCAAAATTCAGCTGTTCCCCATCTCTAGCCCAGGAAGCAGATAAGAACCGGTTTTATGGTGCCTTTCAGCTGCCTACCGGGGTACTGTAAAAACTACCAACAGAACTCGTTTCTGGCACCTTCCCCGGTGGAGTTGTGCATGGGGTGTGTTTGGAACATTTTGTCAGCAGCCGAGTCCAAAACTCAGCTGTTCCCCATCTCAGCCCAGAAAGCAGGTAGAAAAACTTTTGTGGTGCCTTTCAGCTGCCTACCGGGGTAGTGTAAAAACTACCAACAGAACTCGTTTCTGGCACCTTCCCCGGTGGAGTTGTGCATGGGGTGTGTTTGGAACATTTTGTTACCAGCCGAGTCCAAAATTCAGCCGTTCACCATCTCAGCCCAGAAAGCAGGTAGAACACGTTTTGTGGTGCCTTCCTCTTGCCTACCGGGGTAGTGTAAAAACTACCAACAGAACTCGTTTCTGGCACCTTCCTCGGTGGAGTTGTGCATGGGGTGTGTTTGGAACATTTTGTCACCAGCCGAGTCCAAAATTCAGCGATTCCCCATCTCAGCCCAGAAAGCAGGTAGAACAAGTTTTGTGGTGCCTTTCAGCTGCCTACCGGGGGTAGTGTAAAAACTACCAACAGAACTCGTTTCTGCCACCTTTGCGGGTGGAGCTGTGCATGGGGTGTGTTTGGAACATTTTGTCAGCAGCCGAGTCCAAAACTCAGCTGTTCCCCATCTCAGCCCAGAAAGCAGGTAGAAAAACTTTTGTGGTGCCTTTCAGCTGCCTACCGGGGTAGTGTAAAAACTACCAACAGAACTCATTTCTGGCACCTTTGCCGATGGAGCTGTGCATGGGGTGTGTTTGGAACATTTTGTTACCAGCCGAGTCCAAAACTCAGCTGTTCCCCATCTCAGCCCAGAAATCAGGTAGAACAAGTTTTGTGGTGCCTTTCAGCTGCCTACCGGGGTAGTGTAAAAACTACCAACAGAACTCGTTTCTGGCACCTTCCCCGGTGGAGTTGTGCATGGGGTGTGTTTGGAACATTTTGTCAGCAGCCGAGTCCAAAACTCAGCGATTCCCCATCTAAGCCCAGAAAGCAGGTAGAACATGTTTTGTGGTGCCTTTCAGCTGCCTACCGGGGTAGTGTAAAAACTACCAACAGAACTCGTTTCTGGCACCTTCCCCGGTGGAGTTGTGCATGGGGTGTGTTTGGAACATTTTGTCACCAGCCGAGTCCAAAATTCAGCCGTTCCCCATCTCAGCCCAGAAAGCAGGTAGAACACGTTTTGTGGTGCCTTCCTCTTGCCTACCGGGGTAGTGTAAAAACTACCAACAGAACTCGTTTCTGGCACCTTCCCCGGTGGAGTTGTGCATGGGGTGTGTTTGGAACATTTTGTCACCAGCCGAGTCCAAAATTCAGCCGTTCCCCATCTCAGCCCAGAAAGCAGGTAGAACAAGTTTTCTGGTGCCTTTCAGCTGCCTACCAGGGTAGTGTAAAAACTACCAACAGAACTCGTTTCTGGCACCTTTGCCGGTGGAGCTGTGCATGGGGTGTGTTTGGAACATTTTGTTACCAGCCAAGTCCAAAATTCAGCCGTTCCCCATCTCAGCCCAGAAAGCAGGTAGAACAAGTTTTGTGGTGCCTTTCAGCTGCCTACCGGGGTAGTGTAAAAACTACCAACAGAACTCGTTTCTGGCACCTTTGCCGGTGGAGCTGTGCATGGGGTGTGTTTGGAACATTCTGTCACCAGCCGAGTCCAAAATTCAGCTATTCCCCATCTCAGCCCAGAAAGCAGGTAGAACAAGTTTTGTGGTGCCTTTCAGCTGCCTACCGGGGTAGTGTAAAAACTACCAACAGAACTCGTTTCTGGCACCTTTGCAGGTGGAGTTGTGCATGGGGTGTGTTTGGAACATTTTGTCACCAGCCGAGTCCAAAATTCAGCGATTCCCCATCTCAGCCCAGAAAGCAGGTAGAACAAGTTTTGTGGTGCCTTTCAGCTGCCTACCGGGGTAGTGTAAAAACTACCAACAGAACTCGTTTCTGGCACCTTCCTCGGTGGAGTTGTGCATGGGGTGTGTTTGGAACATTTTGTCACCAGCCGAGTCCAAAATTCAGCGATTCCCCATCTCAGCCCAGAAAGCAGGTAGAACAAGTTTTGTGGTGCCTTTCAGCTGCCTACCGGGGTAGTGTAAAAACTACCAACAGAACTCGTTTCTGGCACCTTCCCCGGTGGAGCTGTGCATGGGGTGTGTTTGGAACATTTTGTCACCAGCCGAGTCCAAAACTCAGCTGTTCCCCATCTCAGCCCAGAAAGCAGGTAGAACAAGTTTTGTGGTGCCTTTCTCTTGCCTACCGGAGTAGTGTAAAAACTACCAACAGAACTCGTTTCTGGCACCTTCCCCGGTGGAGTTGTGCATGGGGTGTGTTTGGAACATTTTGTCACCAGCCGAGTCCAAAATTCAGCGATTCCCCATCTCAGCCCAGAAAGCAGGTAGAACAAGTTTTGTGGTGCCTTTCAGCTGCCTACCGGGGTAGTGTAAAAACTACCAACAGAACTCGTTTCTGGCACCTTCCTCGGTGGAGTTGTGCATGGGGTGTGTTTGGAACATTTTGTCAGCAGCCGAGTCCAAAACTCAGCTGTTCCCCATCTCAGCCCAGAAAGCAGGTAGAAAAACTTTTGTGGTGCCTTTCAGCTGCCTACCGGGGTAGTGTAAAAACTACCAACAGAACTCATTTCTGGCACCTTTGCCGATGGAGCTGTGCATGGGGTGTGTTTGGAACATTTTGTTACCAGCCGAGTCCAAAATTCAGCCGTTCCCCATCTCAGCCCAGAAAGCAGGTAGAACAAGTTTTGTGGTGCCTTTCAGCTGCCTACCGGGGTAGTGTAAAAACTACCAACAGAACTCGTTTCTGGCACCTTCCCCGGTGGAGTTGTGCATGGGGTGTGTTTGGAACATTTTGTCACCAGCCGAGTCCAAAATTCAGCGATTCCCCATCTCAGCCCAGAAAGCAGGTAGAACAAGTTTTGTGGTGCCTTTCAGCTGCCTACCGGGGTAGTGTAAAAACTACCAACAGAACTCGTTTCTGGCACCTTCCCCGGTGGAGTTGTGCATGGGGTGTGTTTGGAACATTTTGTCACCAGCCGAGTCCAAAATTCAGCGATTCCCCATCTCAGCCCAGAAAGCAGGTAGAACAAGTTTTGTGGTGCCTTTCAGCTGCCTACCGGGGTAGTGTAAAATCTACCAACAGAACTCGTTTCTGGCACCTTCCCCGGTGGAGTTGTGCATGGGGTGTGTTTGGAACATTTTGTCAGCAGCCGAGTCCAAAACTCAGCTGTTCCCCATCTCAGCCCAGAAAGCAGGTAGAAAAACTTTTGTGGTGCCTTTCAGCTGCCTACCAGGGTACTGTAAAAACTACCAACAGAACTCGTTTCTGGCACCTTCCCCGGTGGAGTTGTGCATGGGGTGTGTTTGGAACATTTTGTCACCAGCCGAGTCCAAAACTCAGCGATTCCCCATCTCAGCCCAGAAAGCAGGTAGAACATGTTTTGTGGTGCCTTTCAGCTGCCTAACGGGGGTAGTGTAAAAACTACCAACAGAACTCGTTTCTGGCACCTTTGCGGGTGGAGTTGTGCATGGGGTGTGTTTGGAACATTTTGTTACCAGCCGAGTCCAAAATTCAGCCGTTCCCCATCTCAGCCCAGAAAGCAGGTAGAACAAGTTTTGTGGTGCCTTTCAGCTGCCTACCGGGGTAGTGTAAAAACTACCAACAGAACTCGTTTCTGGCACCTTCCCCGGTGGAGTTGTGCATGGGGTGTGTTTGGAACATTTTGTCAGCAGCCGAGTCCAAAACTCAGCTGTTCCCCATCTCAGCCCAGAAAGCAGGTAGAACAAGTTTTGTGGTGCCTTTCAGCTGCCTACCGGGGTAGTGTAAAAACTACCAACAGAACTCATTTCTGGCACCTTTGCCGATGGAGCTGTGCATGGGGTGTGTTTGGAACATTTTGTTACCAGCCGAGTCCAAAATTCAGCCGTTCCCCATCTCAGCCCAGAAAGCAGGTAGAACACGTTTTGTGGTGCCTTCCTCTTGCCTACCGGGGTAGTGTAAAAACTACCAACAGAACTCGTTTCTGGCACCTTCCTCGGTGGAGTTGTGCATGGGGTGTGTTTGGAACATTTTGTCAGCAGCCGAGTCCAAAATTCAGCGATTCCCCATCTCAGCCCAGAAAGCAGGTAGAACAAGTTTTGTGGTGCCTTTCAGCTGCCTACCGGGGTAGTGTAAAAACTACCAACAGAACTCGTTTCTGGCACCTTCCTCGGTGGAGTTGTGCATGGGGTGTGTTTGGAACATTTTGTCACCAGCCGAGTCCAAAATTCAGCGATTCCCCATCTCAGCCCAGAAAGCAGGTAGAACAAGTTTTGTGGTGCCTTTCAGCTGCCTACCGGGGTAGTGTAAAAACTACCAACAGAACTCGTTTCTGGCACCTTCCCCGGTGGAGTTGTGCATGGGGTGTGTTTGGAACATTTTGTCAGCAGCCGAGTCCAAAACTCAGCGATTCCCCATCTCAGCCCAGAAAGCAGGTAGAAAAACTTTTGTGGTGCCTTTCAGCTGCCTACCAGGGTACTGTAAAAACTACCAACAGAACTCGTTTCTGGCACCTTCCCCGGTGGAGTTGTGCATGGGGTGTGTTTGGAACATTTTGTCAGCAGCCGAGTCCAAAACTCAGCGATTCCCCATCTCAGCCCAGAAAGCAGGTAGAACATGTTTTGTGGTGCCTTTCAGCTGCCTACCGGGGTAGTGTAAAAACTACCAACAGAACTCGTTTCTGGCACCTTCCCCGGTGGAGTTGTGCATGGGGTGTGTTTGGAACATTTTGTCAGCAGCCGAGTCCAAAACTCAGCTGTTCCCCATCTCAGCCCAGAAAGCAGGTAGAAAAACTTTTGTGGTGCCTTTCAGCTGCCTACCGGGGTAGTGTAAAAACTACCAACAGAACTCATTTCTGGCACCTTTGCCGATGGAGCTGTGCATGGGGTGTGTTTGGAACATTTTGTTACCAGCCGAGTCCAAAATTCAGCCGTTCCCCATCTCAGCCCAGAAAGCAGGTAGAACACGTTTTGTGGTGCCTTCCTCTTGCCTACCGGGGTAGTGTAAAAACTACCAACAGAACTCGTTTCTGGCACCTTCCTCGGTGGAGTTGTGCATGGGGTGTGTTTGGAACATTTTGTCACCAGCCGAGTCCAAAATTCAGCGATTCCCCATCTCAGCCCAGAAAGCAGGTAGAACAAGTTTTGTGGTGCCTTTCAGCTGCCTACCGGGGTAGTGTAAAAACTACCAACAGAACTCGTTTCTGGCACCTTCCTCGGTGGAGTTGTGCATGGGGTGTGTTTGGAACATTTTGTCACCAGCCGAGTCCAAAATTCAGCGATTCCCCATCTCAGCCCAGAAAGCAGGTAGAACAAGTTTTGTGGTGCCTTTCAGCTGCCTACTGGGGTAGTGTAAAAACTACCAACAGAACTCGTTTCTGGCACCTTCCTCGGTGGAGTTGTGCATGGGGTGTGTTTGGAACATTTTGTCAGCAGCCGAGTCCAAAACTCAGCTGTTCCCCATCTCAGCCCAGAAAGCAGGTAGAAAAACTTTTGTGGTGCCTTTCAGCTGCCTACCGGGGTAGTGTAAAAACTACCAACAGAACTCATTTCTGGCACCTTTGCCGATGGAGCTGTGCATGGGGTGTGTTTGGAACATTTTGTTACCAGCCAAGTCCAAAATTCAGCCGTTCCCCATCTCAGCCCAGAAAGCAGGTAGAACAAGTTTTGTGGTGCCTTTCAGCTGCCTACCGGGGTAGTGTAAAAACTACCAACAGAACTCGTTTCTGGCACCTTCCCCGGTGGAGTTGTGCATGGGGTGTGTTTGGAACATTTTGTCACCAGCCGAGTCCAAAATTCAGCGATTCCCCATCTCAGCCCAGAAAGCAGGTAGAACAAGTTTTGTGGTGCCTTTCAGCTGCCTACCGGGGTAGTGTAAAAACTACCAACAGAACTCGTTTCTGGCACCTTCCCCGGTGGAGTTGTGCATGGGGTGTGTTTGGAACATTTTGTCACCAGCCGAGTCCAAAATTCAGCGATTCCCCATCTCAGCCCAGAAAGCAGGTAGAACAAGTTTTGTGGTGCCTTTCAGCTGCCTACCGGGGTAGTGTAAAATCTACCAACAGAACTCGTTTCTGGCACCTTCCCCGGTGGAGTTGTGCATGGGGTGTGTTTGGAACATTTTGTCAGCAGCCGAGTCCAAAACTCAGCTGTTCCCCATCTCAGCCCAGAAAGCAGGTAGAAAAACTTTTGTGGTGCCTTTCAGCTGCCTACCAGGGTACTGTAAAAACTACCAACAGAACTCGTTTCTGGCACCTTCCCCGGTGGAGTTGTGCATGGGGTGTGTTTGGAACATTTTGTCACCAGCCGAGTCCAAAACTCAGCGATTCCCCATCTCAGCCCAGAAAGCAGGTAGAACATGTTTTGTGGTGCCTTTCAGCTGCCTAACGGGGTAGTGTAAAAACTACCAACAGAACTCGTTTCTGGCACCTTTGCGGGTGGAGTTGTGCATGGGGTGTGTTTGGAACATTTTGTTACCAGCCGAGTCCAAAATTCAGCCGTTCCCCATCTCAGCCCAGAAAGCAGGTAGAACAAGTTTTGTGGTGCCTTTCAGCTGCCTACCGGGGTAGTGTAAAAACTACCAACAGAACTCGTTTCTGGCACCTTCCCCGGTGGAGTTGTGCATGGGGTGTGTTTGGAACATTTTGTCAGCAGCCGAGTCCAAAACTCAGCTGTTCCCCATCTCAGCCCAGAAAGCAGGTAGAAAAACTTTTGTGGTGCCTTTCAGCTGCCTACCGGGGTAGTGTAAAAACTACCAACAGAACTCATTTCTGGCACCTTTGCCGATGGAGCTGTTCATGGGGTGTGTTTGGAACATTTTGTTACCAGCCGAGTCCAAAATTCAGCCGTTCCCCATCTCAGCCCAGAAAGCAGGTAGAACACGTTTTGTGGTGCCTTCCTCTTGCCTACCGGGGGTAGTGTAAAAACTACCAACAGAACTCGTTTCTGGCACCTTCCTCGGTGGAGTTGTGCATGGGGTGTGTTTGGAACATTTTGTCACCAGCCGAGTCCAAAATTCAGCGATTCCCCATCTCAGCCCAGAAAGCAGGTAGAACAAGTTTTGTGGTGCCTTTCAGCTGCCTACCGGGGTAGTGTAAAAACTACCAACAGAACTCGTTTCTGGCACCTTCCTCGGTGGAGTTGTGCATGGGGTGTGTTTGGAACATTTTGTCACCAGCCGAGTCCAAAATTCAGCGATTCCCCATCTCAGCCCAGAAAGCAGGTAGAACAAGTTTTGTGGTGCCTTTCAGCTGCCTACCGGGGTAGTGTAAAAACTACCAACAGAACTCGTTTCTGGCACCTTCCCCGGTGGAGTTGTGCATGGGGTGTGTTTGGAACATTTTGTCAGCAGCCGAGTCCAAAACTCAGCGATTCCCCATCTCAGCCCAGAAAGCAGGTAGAAAAACTTTTGTGGTGCCTTTCAGCTGCCTACCGGGGTAGTGTAAAAACTACCAACAGAACTCATTTCTGGCACCTTTGCCGATGGAGCTGTGCATGGGGTGTGTTTGGAACATTTTGTTACCAGCCGAGTCCAAAATTCAGCCGTTCCCCATCTCAGCCCAGAAAGCAGGTAGAACACGTTTTGTGGTGCCTTTCAGCTGCCTACCGGGGTAGTGTAAAAACTACAAACAGAACTCGTTTCTGGCACCTTCCCCGGTGGAGTTGTGCATGGGGTGTGTTTGGAACATTTTGTCACCAGCCGAGTCCAAAATTCAGCGATTCCCCATCTCAGCCCAGAAAGCAGGTAGAACAAGTTTTGTGGTGCCTTTCAGCTGCCTACCGGGGTAGTGTAAAAACTACCAACAGAACTCGTTTCTGGCACCTTCCCCGGTGGAGCTGTGCATGGGGTGTGTTTGGAACATTTTGTCACCAGCCGAGTCCAAAATTCAGCCATTCCCCATCTCAGCCCAGAAAGCAGGTAGAACAAGTTTTGTGGTGCCTTTCAGCTGCCTACCGGGGGTAGTGTAAAAACTACCAACAGAACTCGTTTCTGGCACCTTCCCCGGTGGAGCTGTGCATGGGGTGTGTTTGGAACATTTTGTCACCAGCCGAGTCCAAAATTCAGCTGTTCCCCATCTCAGCCCAGAAAGCAGGTAGAACAAGTTTTGTGGTGCCTTTCTCTTGCCTACCGGAGTAGTGTAAAAACTACCAACAGAACTCGTTTCTGGCACCTTCCCCGGTGGAGTTGTGCATGGGGTGTGTTTGGAACATTTTGTCACCAGCCAAGTCCAAAATTCAGCGATTCCCCATCTCAGCCCAGAAAGCAGGTAGAACAAGTTTTGTGGTGCCTTTCAGCTGCCTACCGGGGTAGTGTAAAAACTACCAACAGAACTCGTTTCTGGCACCTTCCTCGGTGGAGTTGTGCATGGGGAGTGTTTGGAACATTTTGTCAGCAGCCGAGTCCAAAACTCAGCAGTTCCCCATCTCAGCCCAGAAAGCAGGTAGAAAAACTTTTGTGGTGCCTTTCAGCTGCCTACTGGGGGTAGTGTAAAAACTACCAACAGAACTCATTTCTGGCACCTTTGCCGATGGAGCTGTGCATGGGGTGTGTTTGGAACATTTTGTTACCAGCCGAGTCCAAAATTCAGCCGTTCCCCATCTCAGCCCAGAAAGCAGGTAGAACAAGTTTTGTGGTGCCTTTCAGCTGCCTACCGGGGTAGTGTAAAAACTACCAACAGAACTCGTTTCTGGCACCTTCCCCAGTGGAGTTGTGCATGGGGTGTGTTTGGAACATTCTGTCACCAGCCGAGTCCAAAATTCAGCTGTTCCCCATCTCTAGCCCAGGAAGCAGATAAGAACCGGTTTTATGGTGCCTTTCAGCTGCCTACCGGGGTACTGTAAAAACTACCAACAGAACTCGTTTCTGGCACCTTCCCCGGTGGAGTTGTGCAGGGGGTGTGTTTGGAACATTTTGTCAGCAGCCGAGTCCAAAACTCAGCTGTTCCCCATCTCAGCCCAGAAAGCAGGTAGAAAAACTTTTGTGGTGCCTTTCAGCTGCCTACCGGGGTAGTGTAAAAACTACCAACAGAACTCGTTTCTGGCACCTTCCCCGGTGGAGTTGTGCATGGGGTGTGTTTGGAACATTTTGTTACCAGCCGAGTCCAAAATTCAGCCGTTCCCCATCTCAGCCCAGAAAGCAGGTAGAACACGTTTTGTGGTGCCTTCCTCTTGCCTACCGGGGTAGTGTAAAAACTACCAAACAGAACTCGTTTCTGGCACCTTCCTCGGTGGAGTTGTGCATGGGGTGTGTTTGGAACATTTTGTCACCAGCCGAGTCCAAAATTCAGCGATTCCCCATCTCAGCCCAGAAAGCAGGTAGAACAAGTTTTGTGGTGCCTTTCAGCTGCCTACCGGGGTAGTGTAAAAACTACCAACAGAACTCGTTTCTGGCACCTTTGCGGGTGGAGCTGTGCATGGGGGTGTGTTTGGAACATTTTGTCAGCAGCCGAGTCCAAAACTCAGCTGTTCCCCATCTCAGCCCAGAAAGCAGGTAGAAAAACTTTTGTGGTGCCTTTCAGCTGCCTACCGGGGTAGTGTAAAAACTACCAACAGAACTCATTTCTGGCACCTTTGCCGATGGAGCTGTGCATGGGGTGTGTTTGGAACATTTTGTTACCAGCCGAGTCCAAAACTCAGCTGTTCCCCATCTCAGCCCAGAAAGCAGGTAGAACAAGTTTTGTGGTGCCTTTCAGCTGCCTACCGGGGTAGTGTAAAAACTACCAACAGAACTCGTTTCTGGCACCTTCCCCGGTGGAGTTGTGCATGGGGTGTGTTTGGAACATTTTGTCAGCAGCCGAGTCCAAAACTCAGCGATTCCCCATCTAAGCCCAGAAAGCAGGTAGAACATGTTTTGTGGTGCCTTTCAGCTGCCTACCGGGGTAGTGTAAAAACTACCAACAGAACTCGTTTCTGGCACCTTCCCCGGTGGAGTTGTGCATGGGGTGTGTTTGGAACATTTTGTCACCAGCCGAGTCCAAAATTCAGCCGTTCCCCATCTCAGCCCAGAAAAGCAGGTAGAACACGTTTTGTGGTGCCTTCCTCTTGCCTACCGGGGTAGTGTAAAAACTACCAACAGAACTCGTTTCTGGCACCTTCCCCGGTGGAGTTGTGCATGGGGTGTGTTTGGAACATTTTGTCACCAGCCGAGTCCAAAATTCAGCCGTTCCCCATCTCAGCCCAGAAAGCAGGTAGAACAAGTTTTCTGGTGCCTTTCAGCTGCCTACCAGGGGTAGTGTAAAAACTACCAACAGAACTCGTTTCTGGCACCTTTGCCGGTGGAGCTGTGCATGGGGTGTGTTTGGAACATTTTGTTACCAGCCAAGTCCAAAATTCAGCCGTTCCCCATCTCAGCCCAGAAAGCAGGTAGAACAAGTTTTGTGGTGCCTTTCAGCTGCCTACCGGGGTAGTGTAAAAACTACCAACAGAACTCGTTTCTGGCACCTTTGCCGGTGGAGCTGTGCATGGGGTGTGTTTGGAACATTCTGTCACCAGCCGAGTCCAAAATTCAGCTATTCCCCATCTCAGCCCAGAAAGCAGGTAGAACAAGTTTTGTGGTGCCTTTCAGCTGCCTACCGGGTAGTGTAAAAACTACCAACAGAACTCGTTTCTGGCACCTTCCCCGGTGGAGTTGTGCATGGGGTGTGTTTGGAACATTTTGTCACCAGCCGAGTCCAAAATTCAGCGATTCCCCATCTCAGCCCAGAAAGCAGGTAGAACACGTTTTGTGGTGCCTTTCAGCTGCCTACCGGGGGTAGTGTAAAAACTACCAACAGAACTCGTTTCTGGCACCTTCCCCAGTGGAGTTGTGCATGGGGTGTGTTTGGAACATTTTGTCACCAGCCGAGTCCAAAATTCAGCGATTCCCCATCTCAGCCCAGAAAGCAGGTAGAACAAGTTTTGTGGTGCCTTTCAGCTGCCTACCGGGGTAGTGTAAAAAACTACCAACAGAACTCGTTTCTGGCACCTTCCCCGGTGGAGCTGTGCATGGGGTGTGTTTGGAACATTTTGTCACCAGCCGAGTCCAAAACTCAGCTGTTCCCCATCTCAGCCCAGAAAGCAGGTAGAACAAGTTTTGTGGTGCCTTTCTCTTGCCTACCGGAGTAGTGTAAAAACTACCAACAGAACTCGTTTCTGGCACCTTCCCCGGTGGAGTTGTGCATGGGGTGTGTTTGGAACATTTTGTCACCAGCCGAGTCCAAAATTCAGCGATTCCCCATCTCAGCCCAGAAAGCAGGTAGAACAAGTTTTGTGGTGCCTTTCAGCTGCCTACCGGGGTAGTGTAAAAACTACCAACAGAACTCGTTTCTGGCACCTTCCTCGGTGGAGTTGTGCATGGGGTGTGTTTGGAACATTTTGTCAGCAGCCGAGTCCAAAACTCAGCTGTTCCCCATCTCAGCCCAGAAAGCAGGTAGAAAAACTTTTGTGGTGCCTTTCAGCTGCCTACCGCCTACCGGGGTAGTGTAAAAACTACCAACAGAACTCATTTCTGGCACCTTTGCCGATGGAGCTGTGCATGGGGTGTGTTTGGAACATTTTGTTACCAGCCGAGTCCAAAATTCAGCCGTTCCCCATCTCAGCCCAGAAAGCAGGTAGAACAAGTTTTGTGGTGCCTTTCAGCTGCCTACCGGGGTAGTGTAAAAACTACCAACAGAACTCGTTTCTGGCACCTTCCCCGGTGGAGTTGTGCATGGGGTGTGTTTGGAACATTTTGTCACCAGCCGAGTCCAAAATTCAGCGATTCCCCATCTCAGCCCAGAAAGCAGGTAGAACAAGTTTTGTGGTGCCTTTCAGCTGCCTACCGGGGTAGTGTAAAAACTACCAACAGAACTCGTTTCTGGCACCTTCCCCGGTGGAGTTGTGCATGGGGTGTGTTTGGAACATTTTGTCACCAGCCGAGTCCAAAATTCAGCGATTCCCCATCTCAGCCCAGAAAGCAGGTAGAACAAGTTTTGTGGTGCCTTTCAGCTGCCTACCGGGGTAGTGTAAAATCTACCAACAGAACTCGTTTCTGGCACCTTCCCCGGTGGAGTTGTGCATGGGGTGTGTTTGGAACATTTTGTCAGCAGCCGAGTCCAAAACTCAGCTGTTCCCCATCTCAGCCCAGAAAGCAGGTAGAAAAACTTTTGTGGTGCCTTTCAGCTGCCTACCAGGGTACTGTAAAAACTACCAACAGAACTCGTTTCTGGCACCTTCCCCGGTGGAGTTGTGCATGGGGTGTGTTTGGAACATTTTGTCAGCAGCCGAGTCCAAAACTCAGCGATTCCCCATCTCAGCCCAGAAAGCAGGTAGAACATGTTTTGTGGTGCCTTTCAGCTGCCTAACGGGGGTAGTGTAAAAACTACCAACAGAACTCGTTTCTGGCACCTTTGCGGGTGGAGTTGTGCATGGGGTGTGTTTGGAACATTTTGTCAGCAGCCGAGTCCAAAATTCAGCGATTCCCATCTCAGCCCAGAAAGCAGGTAGAACAAGTTTTGTGGTGCCTTTCAGCTGCCTACCGGGGTAGTGTAAAAACTACCAACAGAACTCGTTTCTGGCACCTTCCCCGGTGGAGTTGTGCATGGGGTGTGTTTGGAACATTTTGTCAGCAGCCGAGTCCAAAACTCAGCTGTTCCCCATCTCAGCCCAGAAAGCAGGTAGAAAAACTTTTGTGGTGCCTTTCAGCTGCCTACCGGGGTAGTGTAAAAACTACCAACAGAACTCATTTCTGGCACCTTTGCCGATGGAGCTGTGCATGGGGTGTGTTTGGAACATTTTGTTACCAGCCGAGTCCAAAATTCAGCCGTTCCCCATCTCAGCCCAGAAAGCAGGTAGAACACGTTTTGTGGTGCCTTCCTCTTGCCTACCGGGGTAGTGTAAAAACTACCAACAGAACTCGTTTCTGGCACCTTCCTCGGTGGAGTTGTGCATGGGGTGTGTTTGGAACATTTTGTCACCAGCCGAGTCCAAAATTCAGCGATTCCCCATCTCAGCCCAGAAAGCAGGTAGAACAAGTTTTGTGGTGCCTTTCAGCTGCCTACCGGGGTAGTGTAAAAACTACCAACAGAACTCGTTTCTGGCACCTTCCTCGGTGGAGTTGTGCATGGGGTGTGTTTGGAACATTTTGTCACCAGCCGAGTCCAAAATTCAGCGATTCCCCATCTCAGCCCAGAAAGCAGGTAGAACAAGTTTTGTGGTGCCTTTCAGCTGCCTACCGGGGTAGTGTAAAAACTACCAACAGAACTCGTTTCTGGCACCTTCCCCGGTGGAGTTGTGCATGGGGTGTGTTTGGAACATTTTGTCAGCAGCCGAGTCCAAAACTCAGCGATTCCCCATCTCAGCCCAGAAAGCAGGTAGAAAAACTTTTGTGGTGCCTTTCAGCTGCCTACCAGGGTACTGTAAAAACTACCAACAGAACTCGTTTCTGGCACCTTCCCCGGTGGAGTTGTGCATGGGGTGTGTTTGGAACATTTTGTCAGCAGCCGAGTCCAAAACTCAGCGATTCCCCATCTCAGCCCAGAAAGCAGGTAGAACATGTTTTGTGGTGCCTTTCAGCTGCCTAACGGGGTAGTGTAAAAACTACCACCAGAACTCGTTTCTGGCACCTTTGCGGGTGGAGTTGTGCATGGGGTGTGTTTGGAACATTTTGTCAGCAGCCGAGTCCAAAATTCAGCGATTCCCATCTCAGCCCAGAAAGCAGGTAGAACAAGTTTTGTGGTGCCTTTCAGCTGCCTACCAGGGTAGTGTAAAAACTACCAACAGAACTCGTTTCTGGCACCTTCCCCGGTGGAGTTGTGCATGGGGTGTGTTTGGAACATTTTGTCAGCAGCCGAGTCCAAAACTCAGCTGTTCCCCATCTCAGCCCAGAAAGCAGGTAGAAAAACTTTTGTGGTGCCTTTCAGCTGCCTACCGGGGTAGTGTAAAAACTACCAACAGAACTCATTTCTGGCACCTTTGCCGATGGAGCTGTGCATGGGGTGTGTTTGGAACATTTTGTTACCAGCCGAGTCCAAAATTCAGCCGTTCCCCATCTCAGCCCAGAAAGCAGGTAGAACACGTTTTGTGGTGCCTTCCTCTTGCCTACCGGGGTAGTGTAAAAACTACCAACAGAACTCGTTTCTGGCACCTTCCTCGGTGGAGTTGTGCATGGGGTGTGTTTGGAACATTTTGTCACCAGCCGAGTCCAAAATTCAGCGATTCCCCATCTCAGCCCAGAAAGCAGGTAGAACAAGTTTTGTGGTGCCTTTCAGCTGCCTACCGGGGTAGTGTAAAAACTACCAACAGAACTCGTTTCTGGCACCTTCCTCGGTGGAGTTGTGCATGGGGTGTGTTTGGAACATTTTGTCACCAGCCGAGTCCAAAATTCAGCGATTCCCCATCTCAGCCCAGAAAGCAGGTAGAACAAGTTTTGTGGTGCCTTTCAGCTGCCTACCGGGGTAGTGTAAAAACTACCAACAGAACTCGTTTCTGGCACCTTCCCCGGTGGAGTTGTGCATGGGGTGTGTTTGGAACATTTTGTCAGCAGCCGAGTCCAAAACTCAGCGATTCCCCATCTCAGCCCAGAAAGCAGGTAGAAAAACTTTTGTGGTGCCTTTCAGCTGCCTACCGGGGTAGTGTAAAAACTACCAACAGAACTCATTTCTGGCACCTTTGCCGATGGAGCTGTGCATGGGGTGTGTTTGGAACATTTTGTTACCAGCCGAGTCCAAAATTCAGCCGTTCCCCATCTCAGCCCAGAAAGCAGGTAGAACACGTTTTGTGGTGCCTTTCAGCTGCCTACCGGGGTAGTGTAAAAACTACCAACAGAACTCGTTTCTGGCACCTTCCCCGGTGGAGTTGTGCATGGGGTGTGTTTGGAACATTTTGTCACCAGCCGAGTCCAAAATTCAGCGATTCCCCATCTCAGCCCAGAAAGCAGGTAGAACAAGTTTTGTGGTGCCTTTCAGCTGCCTACCGGGGTAGTGTAAAAACTACCAACAGAACTCGTTTCTGGCACCTTCCCCGGTGGAGCTGTGCATGGGGTGTGTTTGGAACATTTTGTCACCAGCCGAGTCCAAAATTCAGCGATTCCCCATCTCAGCCCAGAAAGCAGGTAGAACAAGTTTTGTGGTGCCTTTCAGCTGCCTACCGGGGTAGTGTAAAAACTACCAACAGAACTCGTTTCTGGCACCTTCCCCGGTGGAGCTGTGCATGGGGTGTGTTTGGAACATTTTGTCACCAGCCGAGTCCAAAATTCAGCTGTTCCCCATCTCTAGCCCAGGAAGCAGATAAGAACCGGTTTTATGGTGCCTTTCAGCTGCCTACCGGGGTAGTGTAAAAACTACCAACAGAACTCGTTTCTGGCACCTTCCCCGGTGGAGTTGTGCATGGGGTGTGTTTGGAACATTTTGTCACCAGCCGAGTCCAAAATTCAGCGATTCCCCATCTCAGCCCAGAAAGCAGGTAGAACAAGTTTTGTGGTGCCTTTCAGCTGCCTACCGGGGTAGTGTAAAAACTACCAACAGAACTCGTTTCTGGCACCTTCCCCAGTGGAGTTGTGCATGGGGTGTGTTTGGAACATTTTGTCACCAGCCGAGTCCAAAATTCAGCCATTCCCCATCTCAGCCGAGAAAGCAGGTAGAACAAGTTTTGTGGTGCCTTTCAGCTGCCTACCGGGGTAGTGTAAAAACTACCAACAGAACTCGTTTCTGGCACCTTCCCCGGTGGAGCTGTGCATGGGGTGTGTTTGGAACATTTTGTCACCAGCCGAGTCCAAAATTCAGCGATTCCCCATCTCAGCCCAGAAAGCAGGTAGAACAAGTTTTGTGGTGCCTTTCAGCTGCCTACCGGGGTAGTGTAAAAACTACCAACAGAACTCATTTCTGGCACCTTTGCCGATGGAGCTGTGCATGGGGTGTGTTTGGAACATTTTGTCAGCAGCCGAGTCCAAAACTCAGCTGTTCCCCATCTCAGCCCAGAAAGCAGGTAGAACAAGTTTTGTGGTGCCTTTCAGCTGCCTACCGGGGTAGTGTAAAAACTACCAACAGAACTCATTTCTGGCACCTTTGCCGATGGAGCTGTGCATGGGGTGTGTTTGGAACATTTTGTCAGCAGCCGAGTCCAAAATTCAGCTGTTCCCCATCTCAGCCCAGAAAGCAGGTAGAACAAGTTTTGTGGTGCCTTTCAGCTGCCTACCGGGGTACTGTAAAAACTACCAACAGAACTCGTTTCTGGCACCTTTGCCGGTGGAGCAGTGCATGGGGTGTGTTTGGAACATTTTGTCAGCAGCCGAGTCCAAAATTCAGCGATTCCCCATCTCAGCCCAGAAAGCAGGTAGAACAAGTTTTGTGGTGCCTTTCAGCTGCCTACCGGGGTAGTTTAAAAACTACCAACAGAACTCGTTTCTGGCACCTTCGCGGGTGGAGCTGTGCATGGGGTGTGTTTGGAACATTTTGTCACCAGCCGAGTCCAAAATTCAGCCAATCCCCATCTCAGCCCAGAAAGCAGGTAGAACAAGTTTTGTGGTGCCTTTCAGCTGCCTACCGGGGTAGTGTAAAAACTACCAACAGAACTCGTTTCTGGCACCTTCCTCGGTGGAGGTGTGCATGGGGTGTGTTTGGAACATTCTGTCACCAGCCGAGTCCAAAATTCAGCCGTTCCCCATCTCAGCCCAGAAAGCAGGTAGAACAACTTTTGTGGTGCCTTTCAGCTGCCTACCGGGGTAGTGTAAAAACTACCAACAGAACTCGTTTCTGGCACCTTTGCGGGTGGAGCTGTGCATGGGGTGTGTTTGGAACATTTTGTCAGCAGCCGAGTCCAAAATTCAGCCGTTCCCCATCTCAGCCCAGAAAGCAGGTACAAAAAGTTTTGTGGTGCCTTTCAGATGCCTACCGGGGTAGTGTAAAAACTACCAACAGAACTCGTTTCTGGCACCTTCCCCGGTGGAGCTGTGCATGGGGGTGTGTTTGGAACATTTTGTTACCAGCCAAGTCCAAAATTCAGCCGTTCCCCATCTCAGCCCAGAAAGCAGGTAGAACAAGTTTTGTGGTGCCTTTCAGCTGCCTACCGGGGTAGTGTAAAAACTACCAACAGAACTCGTTTCTGGCACCTTCCCCGGTGGAGGTGTGCATGGGGTGTGTTTGGAACATTTTGTCAGCAGCCGAGTCCAAAATTCAGCGATTCCCCATCTCAGCCCAGAAAGCAGGTAGAAAAACTTTTGTTGTGCCTTTCAGCTGCCTACCGGGGTAGTGTAAAAACTACCAACAGAACTCGTTTCTGGCACCTTTGCCGGTGGACCTGTGCATGGGGTGTGTTTGGAACATTTTGTTACCAGCCAAGTCCAAAATTCAGCCGTTCCCCATCTCAGCCCAGAAAGCAGGTAGAACAAGTTTTGTGGTGCCTTTCAGCTGCCTACCGGGGTAGTGTAAAAACTACCACCAGAACTCGTTTCTGGCACCTTTGCCGGTGGAGCTGTGCATGGGGTGTGTTTGGAACATTCTGTCACCAGCCGAGTCCAAAATTCAGCCGTTCCCCATCTCAGCCCAGAAAGCAGGTAGAACAAGTTTTGTGGTGCCTTTCAGCTGCCTACCGGGGTAGTGTAAAAACTACCAACAGAACTCGTTTCTGGCACCTTTGCCGGTGGAGTTGTGCATGGGGTGTGTTTGGAACAATTTTACCAGCCGAGTCCAAAATTCAGCGATTCCCCATCTCAGCCCAGAAAGCAGGTAGAACAAGTTTTGTGGTGCCTTTCAGCTGCCTACCGGGGTAGTGTAAAAACTACCAACAGAACTCGTTTCTGGCACCTTCCCCGGTGGAGTTGTGCATGGGGTGTGTTTGGAACATTCTGTCACCAGCCGAGTCCAAAATTCAGCGATTCCCCATCTCAGCCCAGAAAGCAGGTAGAACAAGTTTTGTGGTGCCTTTCAGCTGCCTACCGGGGTAGTGTAAAAACTACCAACAGAACTCGTTTCTGGCACCTTCCCCGGTGGAGTTGTGCATGGGGTGTGTTTGGAACATTTTGTCACCAGCCGAGTCCAAAATTCAGCGATTCCCCATCTCAGCCCAGAAAGCAGGTAGAACAAGTTTTGTGGTGCCTTTCAGCTGCCTACCGGGGTAGTGTAAAAACTACCAACAGAACTCGTTTCTGGCACCTTCCCCAGTGGAGTTGTGCATGGGGTGTGTTTGGAACATTTTGTCACCAGCCGAGTCCAAAATTCAGCTATTCCCCATCTCAGCCCAGAAAGCAGGTATAAAAAGTTTTGTGGTGCCTTTCAGCTGCCTACAGGGGTAGTGTAAAAACTACCAACAGAACTCGTTTCTGGCACCTTCCCCGGTGGAGTTGTGCAGGGGGTGTGTTTGGAACATTTTGTCACCAGCCGAGTCCAAAATTCAGCTATTCCCCATCTCAGCCCAGAAAGCAGGTAGAACAAGTTTTGTGGTGCCTTTCTCTTGCCTACCGGAGTAGTGTAAAAACTACCAACAGAACTCGTTTCTGGCACCTTCCCCGGTGGAGTTGTGCATGGGGTGTGTTTGGAACATTTTGTCACCAGCCGAGTCCAAAATTCAGCGATTCCCCATCTCAGCCCAGAAAGCAGGTAGAACAAGTTTTGTGGTGCCTTTCAGCTGCCTACCGGGGTAGTGTAAAAACTACCAACAGAACTCGTTTCTGGCACCTTCCTCGGTGGAGTTGTGCATGGGGTGTGTTTGGAACATTTTGTCACCAGCCGAGTCCAAAACTCAGCTATTCCCCATCTCAGCCCAGAAAGCAGGTAGAACAAGTTTTGTGGTGCCTTTCTCTTGCCTACCGGAGTAGTGTAAAAACTACCAACAGAACTCGTTTCTGGCACCTTCCCCGGTGGAGTTGTGCATGGGGTGTGTTTGGAACATTTTGTCACCAGCCGAGTCCAAAATTCAGCGATTCCCCATCTCAGCCCAGAAAGCAGGTAGAACAAGTTTTGTGGTGCCTTTCAGCTGCCTACCGGGGTAGTGTAAAATCTACCAACAGAACTCGTTTCTGGCACCTTCCCCGGTGGAGTTGTGCATGGGGTGTGTTTGGAACATTTTGTCAGCAGCCGAGTCCAAAACTCAGCTGTTCCCCATCTCAGCCCAGAAAGCAGGTAGAAAAACTTTTGTGGTGCCTTTCAGCTGCCTACCAGGGTACTGTAAAAACTACCAACAGAACTCGTTTCTGGCACCTTCCCCGGTGGAGTTGTGCATGGGGTGTGTTTGGAACATTTTGTCAGCAGCCGAGTCCAAAACTCAGCGATTCCCCATCTAAGCCCAGAAAGCAGGTAGAACATGTTTTGTGGTGCCTTTCAGCTGCCTACCGGGGTAGTGTAAAAACTACCAACAGAACTCGTTTCTGGCACCTTTGCGGGTGGAGTTGTGCATGGGGTGTGTTTGGAACATTTTGTCACCAGCCGAGTCCAAAATTCAGCGATTCCCATCTCAGCCCAGAAAGCAGGTAGAACAAGTTTGTGGTGCCTTTCAGCTGCCTACCGGGGTAGTGTAAAAACTACCACCAGAACTCGTTTCTGGCACCTTCCCCAGTGGAGTTGTGCATGGGGTGTGTTTGGAACATTTTGTCACCAGCCGAGTCCAAAATTCAGCCGTTCCCCATCTCAGCCCAGAAAGCAGGTAGAAAAACTTTTGTGGTGCCTTTCAGCTGCCTACCGGGGTAGTGTAAAAACTACCAACAGAACTCATTTCTGGCACCTTTGCCGATGGAGCTGTGCATGGGGTGTGTTTGGAACATTTTGTCAGCAGCCGAGTCCAAAATTCAGCTGTTCCCCATCTCAGCCCAGAAAGCAGGTAGAACAAGTTTTGTGGTGCCTTTCAGCTGCCTACCGGGGTAGTGTAAAAACTACCAACAGAACTCGTTTCTGGCACCTTCCCCGGTGGAGTTGTGCATGGGGTGTGTTTGGAACATTCTGTCACCAGCCGAGTCCAAAATTCAGCTGTTCCCCATCTCTAGCCCAGGAAGCAGATAAGAACCGGTTTTATGGTGCCTTTCAGCTGCCTACCGGGGTACTGTAAAAACTACCAACAGAACTCATTTCTGGCACCTTTGCCGGTGGAGCAGTGCATGGGGTGTGTTTGGAACATTTTGTCAGCAGCCGAGTCCAAAATTCAGCGATTCCCCATCTCAGCCCAGAAAGCAGGTAGAACAAGTTTTGTGGTGCCTTTCAGCTGCCTACCGGGGTACTGTAAAAACTACCAACAGAACTCGTTTCTGGCACCTTTGCGGGTGGAGCTGTGCATGGGGTGTGTTTGGAACATTTTGTCACCAGCCGAGTCCAAAATTCAGCCAATCCCCATCTCAGCCCAGAAAGCAGGTAGAACAAGTTTTGTGGTGCCTTTCAGCTGCCTACCGGGGTAGTGTAAAAACTACCAACAGAACTCGTTTCTGGCACCTTCCCCGGTGGAGTTGTGCATGGGGTGTGTTTGGAACATTTTGTCACCAGCCGAGTCCAAAATTCAGCGATTCCCCATCTCAGCCCAGAAAGCAGGTAGAACAAGTTTTGTGGTGCCTTTCAGCTGCCTACCGGGGTAGTGTAAAAACTACCAACAGAACTCGTTTCTGGCACCTTCCTCGGTGGAGTTGTGCATGGGGTGTGTTTGGAACATTTTGTCACCAGCCGAGTCCAAAACTCAGCTATTCCCCATCTCAGCCCAGAAAGCAGGTAGAACAAGTTTTGTGGTGCCTTTCTCTTGCCTACCGGAGTAGTGTAAAAACTACCAACAGAACTCGTTTCTGGCACCTTCCCCGGTGGAGTTGTGCATGGGGTGTGTTTGGAACATTTTGTCACCAGCCGAGTCCAAAATTCAGCGATTCCCCATCTCAGCCCAGAAAGCAGGTAGAACAAGTTTTGTGGTGCCTTTCAGCTGCCTACCGGGGTAGTGTAAAATCTACCAACAGAACTCGTTTCTGGCACCTTCCCCGGTGGAGTTGTGCATGGGGTGTGTTTGGAACATTTTGTCAGCAGCCGAGTCCAAAACTCAGCTGTTCCCCATCTCAGCCCAGAAAGCAGGTAGAAAAACTTTTGTGGTGCCTTTCAGCTGCCTACCAGGGTACTGTAAAAACTACCAACAGAACTCGTTTCTGGCACCTTCCCCGGTGGAGTTGTGCATGGGGTGTGTTTGGAACATTTTGTCAGCAGCCGAGTCCAAAATTCAGCCGTTCCCCATCTCAGCCCAGAAAGCAGGTAGAAAAACTTTTGTGGTGCCTTTCAGCTGCCTACCGGGGTAGTGTAAAAACTACCAACAGAACTCGTTTCTGGCACCTTTGCGGGTGGAGTTGTGCATGGGGTGTGTTTGGAACATTTTGTCACCAGCCGAGTCCAAAATTCAGCGATTCCCATCTCAGCCCAGAAAGCAGGTAGAACAAGTTTTGTGGTGCCTTTCAGCTGCCTACCGGGGTAGTGTAAAAACTACCAACAGAACTCGTTTCTGGCACCTTCCCCGGTGGAGTTGTGCATGGGGTGTGTTTGGAACATTCTGTCACCAGCCGAGTCCAAAATTCAGCTGTTCCCCATCTCTAGCCCAGGAAGCAGATAAGAACCGGTTTTATGGTGCCTTTCAGCTGCCTACCGGGGTACTGTAAAAACTACCAACAGAACTCATTTCTGGCACCTTTGCCGGTGGAGCAGTGCATGGGGTGTGTTTGGAACATTTTGTCAGCAGCCGAGTCCAAAATTCAGCGATTCCCCATCTCAGCCCAGAAAGCAGGTAGAACAAGTTTTGTGGTGCCTTTCAGCTGCCTACCGGGGTACTGTAAAAACTACCAACAGAACTCGTTTCTGGCACCTTTGCGGGTGGAGCTGTGCATGGGGTGTGTTTGGAACATTTTGTCACCAGCCGAGTCCAAAATTCAGCCAATCCCCATCTCAGCCCAGAAAGCAGGTAGAACAAGTTTTGTGGTGCCTTTCAGCTGCCTACCGGGGTAGTGTAAAAACTACCAACAGAACTCGTTTCTGGCACCTTCCTCGGTGGAGGTGTGCATGGGGTGTGTTTGGAACATTCTGTCACCAGCCGAGTCCAAAATTCAGCCGTTCCCCATCTCAGCCCAGAAAGCAGGTAGAACAACTTTTGTGGTGCCTTTCAGCTGCCTACCGGGGTAGTGTAAAAACTACCAACAGAACTCGTTTCTGGCACCTTTGCGGGTGGAGCTGTGCATGGGGTGTGTTTGGAACATTTTGTCACCAGCCGAGTCCAAAATTCAGCCAATCCCCATCTCAGCCCAGAAAGCAGGTAGAACAAGTTTTGTGGTGCCTTTCAGCTGCCTACCGGGGTAGTGTAAAAACTACCAACAGAACTCGTTTCTGGCACCTTCCTCGGTGGAGGTGTGCATGGGGTGTGTTTGGAACATTCTGTCACCAGCCGAGTCCAAAATTCAGCCGTTCCCCATCTCAGCCCAGAAAGCAGGTACAAAAAGTTTTGTGGTGCCTTTCAGCTGCCTACCGGGGTAGTGTAAAAACTACCAACAGAACTCGTTTCTGGCACCTTTGCGGGTGGAGCTGTGCATGGGGGTGTGTTTGAAACATTTTGTTACCAGCCAAGTCCAAAATTCAGCCGTTCCCCATCTCAGCCCAGAAAGCAGGTAGAACAAGTTTTGTGGTGCCTTTCTCTTGCCTACCGGGGTAGTGTAAAAACTACCAACAGAACTCGTTTCTGGCACCTTCCCCGGTGGAGTTGTGCATGGGGTGTGTTTGGAACATTTTGTCACCAGCCGAGTCCAAAATTCAGCGATTCCCCATCTCAGCCCAGAAAGCAGGTAGAAAAACTTTTGTTGTGCCTTTCAGCTGCCTACCGGGGTAGTGTAAAAACTACCAACAGAACTCGTTTCTGGCACCTTTGCCGGTGGAGCTGTGCATGGGGTGTGTTTGGAACATTTTGTTACCAGCCAAGTCCAAAATTCAGCCGTTCCCCATCTCAGCCCAGAAAGCAGGTAGAACAAGTTTTGTGGTGCCTTTCAGCTGCCTACCGGGGTAGTGTAAAAACTACCACCAGAACTCGTTTCTGGCACCTTTGCCGGTGGAGCTGTGCATGGGGTGTGTTTGGAACATTCTGTCACCAGCCGAGTCCAAAATTCAGCCGTTCCCCATCTAAGCCCAGAAAGCAGGTAGAACAAGTTTTGTGGTGCCTTTCAGCTGCCTACCGGGGTAGTGTAAAAACTACCAACAGAACTCGTTTCTGGCACCTTTGCGGGTGGAGCTGTGCATGGGGTGTGTTTGGAACATTTTGTCAGCAGCCGAGTCCAAAACTCAGCTGTTCCCCATCTCAGCCCAGAAAGCAGGTAGAAAAACTTTTGTGGTGCCTTTCAGCTGCCTACCGGGGTAGTGTAAAAACTACCAACAGAACTCAATTCTGGCACCTTTGCCGATGGAGCTGTGCATGGGGTGTGTTTGGAACATTTTGTTACCAGCCGCGTCCAAAATTCAGCTGTTCCCCATCTCAGCCCAGAAAGCAGGTAGAAAAACTTTTGTGGTGCCTTTCAGCTGCCTACCAGGGTACTGTAAAAACTACCAACAGAACTCGTTTCTGGCACCTTCCCCGGTGGAGTTGTGCATGGGGTGTGTTTGGAACATTTTGTCAGCAGCCGAGTCCAAAACTCAGCGATTCCCCATCTAAGCCCAGAAAGCAGGTAGAACATGTTTTGTGGTGCCTTTCAGCTGCCTACCGGGGTAGTGTAAAAACTACCAACAGAACTCGTTTCTGGCACCTTTGCGGGTGGAGTTGTGCATGGGGTGTGTTTGGAACATTTTGTCAGCAGCCGAGTCCAAAATTCAGCGATTCCCATCTCAGCCCAGAAAGCAGGTAGAACACGTTTTGTGGTGCCTTTCAGCTGCCTACCGGGGTAGTGTAAAAACTACCAAGAGAACTCGTTTCTGGCACCTTCCCCGGTGGAGTTGTGCATGGGGTGTGTTTGGAACATTTTGTCACCAGCCGAGTCCAAAATTCAGCGATTCCCCATCTCAGCCCAGAAAGCAGGTAGAACAAGTTTTGTGGTGCCTTTCAGCTGCCTACCGGGGTAGTGTAAAAACTACCAACAGAACTCGTTTCTGGCACCTTCCTCGGTGGAGTTGTGCATGGGGTGTGTTTGGAACATTTTGTCACCAGCCGAGTCCAAAATTCAGCGATTCCCCATCTCAGCCCAGAAAGCAGGTAGAACAAGTTTTGTGGTGCCTTTCTCTTGCCTACCGGAGTAGTGTAAAAACTACCAACAGAACTCGTTTCTGGCACCTTCCCCGGTGGAGTTGTGCATGGGGTGTGTTTGGAACATTTTGTCACCAGCCGAGTCCAAAATTCAGCGATTCCCCATCTCAGCCCAGAAAGCAGGTAGAACAAGTTTTGTGGTGCCTTTCAGCTGCCTACCGGGGTAGTGTAAAATCTACCAACAGAACTCGTTTCTGGCACCTTCCCCGGTGGAGTTGTGCATGGGGTGTGTTTGGAACATTTTGTCACCAGCCGAGTCCAAAACTCAGCTATTCCCCATCTCAGCCCAGAAAGCAGGTAGAACAAGTTTTGTGGTGCCTTTCTCTTGCCTACCGGAGTAGTGTAAAAACTACCAACAGAACTCGTTTCTGGCACCTTCCCCGGTGGAGTTGTGCATGGGGTGTGTTTGGAACATTTTGTCACCAGCCGAGTCCAAAATTCAGCGATTCCCCATCTCAGCCCAGAAAGCAGGTAGAACAAGTTTTGTGGTGCCTTTCAGCTGCCTACCGGGGTAGTGTAAAATCTACCAACAGAACTCGTTTCTGGCACCTTCCCCGGTGGAGTTGTGCATGGGGTGTGTTTGGAACATTTTGTCAGCAGCCGAGTCCAAAACTCAGCTGTTCCCCATCTCAGCCCAGAAAGCAGGTAGAAAAACTTTTGTGGTGCCTTTCAGCTGCCTACCGGGGTAGTGTAAAAACTACCAACAGAACTCGTTTCTGGCACCTTCCCCGGTGGAGTTGTGCATGGGGTGTGTTTGGAACATTTTGTCAGCAGCCGAGTCCAAAACTCAGCGATTCCCCATCTAAGCCCAGAAAGCAGGTAGAACATGTTTTGTGGTGCCTTTCAGCTGCCTACCGGGGTAGTGTAAAAACTACCAACAGAACTCGTTTCTGGCACCTTTGCGGGTGGAGTTGTGCATCGGGTGTGTTTGGAACATTTTGTCACCAGCCGAGTCCAAAATTCAGCGATTCCCATCTCAGCCCAGAAAGCAGGTAGAACAAGTTTTGTGGTGCCTTTCAGCTGCCTACCGGGGTAGTGTAAAAACTACCAACAGAACTCGTTTCTGGCACCTTCCCCAGTGGAGTTGTGCATGGGGTGTGTTTGGAACATTTTGTCACCAGCCGAGTCCAAAATTCAGCCGTTCCCCATCTCAGCCCAGAAAGCAGGTAGAAAAAACTTTTGTGGTGCCTTTCAGCTGCCTACCGGGGTAGTGTAAAAACTACCAACAGAACTCGTTTCTGGCACCTTCCCCGGTGGAGCTGTGCATGGGGTGTGTTTGGAACATTTTGTCACCAGCCAAGTCCAAAATTCAGCGATTCCCCATCTCAGCCCAGAAAGCAGGTAGAACAAGTTTTGTGGTGCCTTTCAGCTGCCTACCGGGGTAGTGTAAAAACTACCAACAGAACTCGTTTCTGGCACCTTCCTCGGTGGAGTTGTGCATGGGGTGTGTTTGGAACATTTTGTCAGCAGCCGAGTCCAAAATTCAGCTATTCCCCATCTCAGCCCAGAAAGCAGGTAGAACAAGTTTTGTGGTGCCTTTCTCTTGCCTACCGGAGTAGTGTAAAAACTACCAACAGAACTCGTTTCTGGCACCTTCCCCGGTGGAGTTGTGCATGGGGTGTGTTTGGAACATTTTGTCAGCAGCCGAGTCCAAAATTCAGCGATTCCCATCTCAGCCCAGAAAGCAGGTAGAACAAGTTTTGTGGTGCCTTTCAGCTGCCTACCGGGGTAGTGTAAAAACTACCAAGAGAACTCGTTTCTGGCACCTTCCCCGGTGGAGTTGTGCATGGGGTGTGTTTGGAACATTTTGTCAGCAGCCGAGTCCAAAACTCAGCTGTTCCCCATCTCAGCCCAGAAAGCAGGTAGAAAAACTTTTGTGGTGCCTTTCAGCTGCCTACCGGGGTAGTGTAAAAACTACCAACAGAACTCATTTCTGGCACCTTTGCCGATGGAGCTGTGCATGGGGTGTGTTTGGAACATTTTGTTACCAGCCGAGTCCAAAATTCAGCCGTTCCCCATCTCAGCCCAGAAAGCAGGTAGAAAAACTTTTGTGGTGCCTTTCAGCTGCCTACTGGGGTAGTGTAAAAACTACCAACAGAACTCATTTCTGGCACCTTTGCCGATGGAGCTGTGCATGGGGTGTGTTTGGAACATTTTGTTACCAGCCGAGTCCAAAATTCAGCGATTCCCCATCTCAGCCCAGAAAGCAGGTAGAACAAGTTTTGTGGTGCCTTTCAGCTGCCTACCGGGGTAGTGTAAAAACTACCAACAGAACTCGTTTCTGGCACCTTCCTCGGTGGAGTTGTGCATGGGGTGTGTTTGGAACATTTTGTCACCAGCCGAGTCCAAAATTCAGCGATTCCCCATCTCAGCCCAGAAAGCAGGTAGAACAAGTTTTGTGGTGCCTTTCAGCTGCCTACCGGGGTAGTGTAAAAACTACCAACAGAACTCGTTTCTGGCACCTTCCCCGGTGGAGCTGTGCATGGGGTGTGTTTGGAACATTTTGTCACCAGCCGAGTCCAAAATTCAGCGATTCCCCATCTCAGCCCAGAAAGCAGGTAGAACAAGTTTTGTGGTGCCTTTCAGCTGCCTACCGGGGTAGTGTAAAAACTACCAACAGAACTCGTTTCTGGCACCTTCCCCGGTGGAGCTGTGCATGGGGTGTGTTTGGAACATTTTGTCACCAGCCGAGTCCAAAATTCAGCGATTCCCCATCTCAGCCCAGAAAGCAGGTAGAACAAGTTTTGTGGTGCCTTTCAGCTGCCTACCGGGGTAGTGTAAAAACTACCAACAGAACTCATTTCTGGCACCTTTGCCGGTGGAGCTGTGCATGGGGTGTGTTTGGAACATTTTGTCAGCAGCCGAGTCCAAAACTCAGCTGTTCCCCATCTCAGCCCAGAAAGCAGGTAGAAAAACTTTTGTGGTGCCTTTCAGCTGCCTACTGGGGTAGTGTAAAAACTACCAACAGAACTCATTTCTGGCACCTTTGCCGATGGAGCTGTGCATGGGGTGTGTTTGGAACATTTTGTTACTAGCCGAGTCCAAAATTCAGCCGTTCCCCATCTCAGCCCAGAAAGCAGGTAGAACAAGTTTTGTGGTGCCTTTCAGCTGCCTACCGGGGTACTGTAAAAACTACCAAGAGAACTCGTTTCTGGCACCTTCCCCAGTGGAGTTGTGCATGGGGTGTGTTTGGAACATTCTGTCACCAGCCGAGTCCAAAATTCAGCTGTTCCCCATCTCTAGCCCAGGAAGCAGATAAGAACCGGTTTTATGGTGCCTTTCAGCTGCCTACCGGGGTAGTGTAAAAACTACCAACAGAACTCGTTTCTGGCACCTTTGCCGGTGGAGTAGTGCATGGGGTGTGTTTGGAACATTTTGTCAGCAGCCGAGTCCAAAATTCAGCGATTCCCCATCTCAGCCCAGAAAGCAGGTAGAACAAGTTTTGTGGTGCCTTTCAGCTGCCTACCGGGGTAGTGTAAAAACTACCAACAGAACTCGTTTCTGGCACCTTCCCCGGTGGAGTTGTGCATGGGGTGTGTTTGGAACATTTTGTCAGCAGCCGAGTCCAAAACTCAGCTGTTCCCCATCTCAGCCCAGAAAGCAGGTAGAACAAGTTTTGTGGTGCCTTTCAGCTGCCTACCGGGGTAGTGTAAAAACTACCAACAGAACTCGTTTCTGGCACCTTCCTCGGTGGAGGTGTGCATGGGGTGTGTTTGGAACATTCTGTCACCAGCCGAGTCCAAAATTCAGCCGTTCCCCATCTCAGCCCAGAAAGCAGGTAGAACAACTTTTGTGGTGCCTTTCAGCTGCCTACCGGGGTAGTGTAAAAACTACCAACAGAACTCGTTTCTGGCACCTTTGCGGGTGGAGCTGTGCATGGGGTGTGTTTGGAACATTTTGTCACCAGCCGAGTCCAAAATTCAGCCAATCCCCATCTCAGCCCAGAAAGCAGGTAGAACAAGTTTTGTGGTGCCTTTCAGCTGCCTACCGGGGTAGTGTAAAAACTACCAAGAGAACTCGTTTCTGGCACCTTCCTCGGTGGAGGTGTGCATGGGGTGTGTTTGGAACATTCTGTCACCAGCCGAGTCCAAAATTCAGCCGTTCCCCATCTCAGCCCAGAAAGCAGGTACAAAAAGTTTTGTGGTGCCTTTCAGCTGCCTACCGGGGTAGTGTAAAAACTACCAACAGAACTCGTTTCTGGCACCTTCCCCGGTGGAGCTGTGCATGGGGGTGTGTTTGGAACATTTTGTTACCAGCCAAGTCCAAAATTCAGCCGTTCCCCATCTCAGCCCAGAAAGCAGGTAGAACAAGTTTTGTGGTGCCTTTCTCTTGCCTACCGGGGTAGTGTAAAAACTACCAACAGAACTCGTTTCTGGCACCTTCCCCGGTGGAGTTGTGCATGGGGTGTGTTTGGAACATTTTGTCACCAGCCGAGTCCAAAATTCAGCGATTCCCCATCTCAGCCCAGAAAGCAGGTAGAAAAACTTTTGTTGTGCCTTTCAGCTGCCTACCGGGGTAGTGTAAAAACTACCAACAGAACTCGTTTCTGGCACCTTTGCCGGTGGAGCTGTGCATGGGGTGTGTTTGGAACATTTTGTTACCAGCCAAGTCCAAAATTCAGCCGTTCCCCATCTCAGCCCAGAAAGCAGGTAGAACAAGTTTTGTGGTGCCTTTCTCTTGCCTACCGGGGTAGTGTAAAAACTACCAACAGAACTCGTTTCTGGCACCTTCCCCGGTGGAGTTGTGCATGGGGTGTGTTTGGAACATTTTGTCACCAGCCGAGTCCAAAATTCAGCGATTCCCCATCTCAGCCCAGAAAGCAGGTAGAACAAGTTTTGTGGTGCCTTTCAGCTGCCTACCGGGGTGGTGTAAAAACTACCAACAGAACTCGTTTCTGGCACCTTTGCCGGTGGACCTGTGCATGGGGTGTGTTTGGAACATTTTGTCACCAGCCGAGTCCAAAATTCAGCGATTCCCCATCTCAGCCCAGAAAGCAGGTAGAACAAGTTTTGTGGTGCCTTTCAGCTGCCTACCGGGGTAGTGTAAAAACTACCAACAGAACTCGTTTCTGGCACCTTTGCCGATGGAGCTGTGCATGGGGTGTGTTTGGAACATTTTGTTACCAGCCGAGTCCAAAATTCAGCCGTTCCCCATCTCAGCCCAGAAAGCAGGTAGAACAAGTTTTGTGGTGCCTTTCAGCTGCCTACCGGGGTACTGTAAAAACTACCAACAGAACTCGTTTCTGGCACCTTCCCCAGTGGAGTTGTGCATGGGGTGTGTTTGGAACATTCTGTCACCAGCCGAGTCCAAAATTCAGCTGTTCCCCATCTCTAGCCCAGGAAGCAGATAAGAACCGGTTTTATGGTGCCTTTCAGCTGCCTACCGGGGTAGTGTAAAAACTACCAACAGAACTCGTTTCTGGCACCTTTGCCGGTGGAGTAGTGCATGGGGTGTGTTTGGAACATTTTGTCACCAGCCGAGTCCAAAATTCAGCGATTCCCCATCTCAGCCCAGAAAGCAGGTAGAACAAGTTTTGTGGTGCCTTTCAGCTGCCTACCGGGGTAGTGTAAAAACTACCAACAGAACTCGTTTCTGGCACCTTCCCCGGTGGAGTTGTGCATGGGGTGTGTTTGGAACATTTTGTCACCAGCCGAGTCCAAAATTCAGCGATTCCCCATCTCAGCCCAGAAAGCAGGTAGAACAAGTTTTGTGGTGCCTTTCAGCTGCCTACCGGAGTAGTGTAAAAACTACCAACAGAACTCGTTTCTGGCACCTTCCCCGGTGGAGCTGTGCATGGGGTGTGTTTGGAACATTTTGTCACCAGCCGAGTCCAAAATTCAGCTATTCCCCATCTCAGCCCAGAAAGCAGGTAGAACAAGTTTTGTGGTGCCTTTCAGCTGCCTACCGGGGTAGTGTAAAAACTACCAACAGAACTCGTTTCTGGCACCTTCCCCGGTGGAGTTGTGCATGGGGTGTGTTTGGAACATTTTGTCACCAGCCGAGTCCAAAATTCAGCCGTTCCCCATCTCAGCCCAGAAAGCAGGTAGAACAAGTTTTGTGGTGCCTTTCAGCTGCCTACCGGGGTAGTGTAAAAACTACCAACAGAACTCGTTTCTGGCACCTTCCCCAGTGGAGTTGTGCATGGGGTGTGTTTGGAACATTTTGTCAGCAGCCGAGTCCAAAACTCAGCTGTTCCCCATCTCAGCCCAGAAAGCAGGTAGAAAAACTTTTGTGGTGCCTTTCAGCTGCCTACCGGGGTAGTGTAAAAACTACCAACAGAACTCATTTCTGGCACCTTTGCCGATGGAGCTGTGCATGGGGTGTGTTTGGAACATTTTGTTACCAGCCGAGTCCAAAATTCAGCCGTTCCCCATCTCAGCCCAGAAAGCAGGTAGAACAAGTTTTGTGGTGCCTTTCTCTTGCCTACCGGAGTAGTGTAAAAACTACCAACAGAACTCGTTTCTGGCACCTTCCCCGGTGGAGTTGTGCATGGGGTGTGTTTGGAACATTTTGTCACCAGCCGAGTCCAAAATTCAGCGATTCCCCATCTCAGCCCAGAAAGCAGGTAGAACAAGTTTTGTGGTGCCTTTCAGCTGCCTACCGGGGTAGTGTAAAATCTACCAACAGAACTCGTTTCTGGCACCTTCCCCGGTGGAGTTGTGCATGGGGTGTGTTTGGAACATTTTGTCAGCAGCCGAGTCCAAAACTCAGCTGTTCCCCATCTCAGCCCAGAAAGCAGGTAGAACATGTTTTGTGGTGCCTTTCAGCTGCCTACCGGGGTAGTGTAAAAACTACCAACAGAACTCGTTTCTGGCACCTTTGCGGGTGGAGTTGTGCATGGGGTGTGTTTGGAACATTTTGTCACCAGCCGAGTCCAAAACTCAGCGATTCCCCATCTAAGCCCAGAAAGCAGGTAGAACATGTTTTGTGGTGCCTTTCAGCTGCCTACCGGGGTAGTGTAAAAACTACCAACAGAACTCGTTTCTGGCACCTTTGCGGGTGGAGTTGTGCATGGGGTGTGTTTGGAACATTTTGTCAGCAGCCGAGTCCAAAATTCAGCGATTCCCATCTCAGCCCAGAAAGCAGGTAGAACAAGTTTTGTGGTGCCTTTCAGCTGCCTACCGGGGTAGTGTAAAAACTACCAACAGAACTCGTTTCTGGCACCTTCCCCGGTGGAGTTGTGCATGGGGTGTGTTTGGAACATTTTGTCACCAGCCGAGTCCAAAATTCAGCGATTCCCCATCTCAGCCCAGAAAGCAGGTAGAACAAGTTTTGTGGTGCCTTTCAGCTGCCTACCGGGGTAGTGTAAAAACTACCAACAGAACTCGTTTCTGGCACCTTTGCCGGTGGAGCTGTGCATGGGGTGTGTTTGGAACATTCTGTCACCAGCCGAGTCCAAAATTCAGCCGTTCCCCATCTCAGCCCAGAAAGCAGGTAGAACAAGTTTTGTGGTGCCTTTCAGCTGCCTACCGGGGTAGTGTAAAAACTACCAACAGAACTCGTTTCTGGCACCTTCCCCAGTGGAGTTGTGCATGGGGTGTGTTTGGAACATTTTGTCACCAGCCGAGTCCAAAATTCAGCGATTCCCCATCTCAGCCCAGAAAGCAGGTAGAACAAGTTTTGTGGTGCCTTTCAGCTGCCTACCGGGGTGGTGTAAAAACTACCAACAGAACTCGTTTCTGGCACCTTTGCCGGTGGACCTGTGCATGGGGTGTGTTTGGAACATTTTGTCACCAGCCGAGTCCAAAATTCAGCGATTCCCCATCTCAGCCCAGAAAGCAGGTAGAACAAGTTTTGTGGTGCCTTTCAGCTGCCTACCGGGGTAGTGTAAAAACTACCAACAGAACTCGTTTCTGGCACCTTCCCCGGTGGAGCTGTGCATGGGGTGTGTTTGGAACATTTTGTCACCAGCCGAGTCCAAAATTCAGCTATTCCCCATCTCAGCCCAGAAAGCAGGTAGAACAAGTTTTGTGGTGCCTTTCTCTTGCCTACCGGAGTAGTGTAAAAACTACCAACAGAACTCGTTTCTGGCACCTTCCCCGGTGGAGTTGTGCATGGGGTGTGTTTGGAACATTTTGTCACCAGCCGAGTCCAAAATTCAGCGATTCCCCATCTCAGCCCAGAAAGCAGGTAGAACAAGTTTTGTGGTGCCTTTCAGCTGCCTACCGGGGTAGTGTAAAAACTACCAACAGAACTCGTTTCTGGCACCTTCCTCGGTGGAGTTGTGCATGGGGTGTGTTTGGAACATTTTGTCAGCAGCCGAGTCCAAAACTCAGCTGTTCCCCATCTCAGCCCAGAAAGCAGGTAGAAAAACTTTTGTGGTGCCTTTCAGCTGCCTACCGGGGTAGTGTAAAAACTACCAACAGAACTCATTTCTGGCACCTTTGCCGATGGAGCTGTGCATGGGGTGTGTTTGGAACATTTTGTTACCAGCCGAGTCCAAAATTCAGCCGTTCCCCATCTCAGCCCAGAAAGCAGGTAGAACAAGTTTTGTGGTGCCTTTCTCTTGCCTACCGGAGTAGTGTAAAAACTACCAACAGAACTCGTTTCTGGCACCTTCCCCGGTGGAGTTGTGCATGGGGTGTGTTTGGAACATTTTGTCACCAGCCGAGTCCAAAATTCAGCGATTCCCCATCTCAGCCCAGAAAGCAGGTAGAACAAGTTTTGTGGTGCCTTTCAGCTGCCTACCGGGGTAGTGTAAAATCTACCAACAGAACTCGTTTCTGGCACCTTCCCCGGTGGAGTTGTGCATGGGGTGTGTTTGGAACATTTTGTCACCAGCCGAGTCCAAAATTCAGCTGTTCCCCATCTCAGCCCAGAAAGCAGGTAGAACAACTTTTGTGGTGCCTTTCAGCTGCCTACCAGGGTACTGTAAAAACTACCAACAGAACTCGTTTCTGGCACCTTCCCCGGTGGAGTTGTGCATGGGGTGTGTTTGGAACATTTTGTCAGCAGCCGAGTCCAAAACTCAGCGATTCCCCATCTAAGCCCAGAAAGCAGGTAGAACAAGTTTTGTGGTGCCTTTCAGCTGCCTACCGGGGTAGTGTAAAAACTACCAACAGAACTCGTTTCTGGCACCTTCCCCGGTGGAGTTGTGCATGGGGTGTGTTTGGAACATTTTGTCACCAGCCGAGTCCAAAATTCAGCGATTCCCCATCTCAGCCCAGAAAGCAGGTAGAACAAGTTTTGTGGTGCCTTTCAGCTGCCTACCGGGGTAGTGTAAAAACTACCAACAGAACTCGTTTCTGGCACCTTCCCCAGTGGAGTTGTGCATGGGGTGTGTTTGGAACATTTTGTCACCAGCCGAGTCCAAAATTCAGCGATTCCCCATCTCAGCCCAGAAAGCAGGTAGAACAAGTTTTGTGGTGCCTTTCAGCTGCCTACCGGGGTAGTGTAAAAACTACCAACAGAACTCGTTTCTGGCACCTTCCCCAGTGGAGTTGTGCATGGGGTGTGTTTGGAACATTTTGTCACCAGCCGAGTCCAAAATTCAGCGATTCCCCATCTCAGCCCAGAAAGCAGGTAGAACAAGTTTTGTGGTGCCTTTCTCTTGCCTACCGGGGTAGTGTAAAAACTACCAACAGAACTCGTTTCTGGCACCTTCCCCGGTGGAGTTGTGCATGGGGTGTGTTTGGAACATTTTGTCACCAGCCGAGTCCAAAATTCAGCGATTCCCCATCTCAGCCCAGAAAGCAGGTAGAACAAGTTTTCTGGTGCCTTTCAGCTGCCTACCGGGGTAGTGTAAAATCTACCAACAGAACTCGTTTCTGGCACCTTCCCCGGTGGAGTTGTGCATGGGGTGTGTTTGGAACATTTTGTCAGCAGCCGAGTCCAAAACTCAGCTGTTCCCCATCTCAGCCCAGAAAGCAGGTAGAAAAACTTTTGTGGTGCCTTTCAGCTGCCTACCAGGGTACTGTAAAAACTACCAACAGAACTCGTTTCTGGCACCTTCCCCGGTGGAGTTGTGCATGGGGTGTGTTTGGAACATTTTGTCACCAGCCGAGTCCAAAACTCAGCGATTCCCCATCTAAGCCCAGAAAGCAGGTAGAACATGTTTTGTGGTGCCTTTCAGCTGCCTACCGGGGTAGTGTAAAAACTACCAACAGAACTCGTTTCTGGCACCTTTGCGGGTGGAGTTGTGCATGGGGTGTGTTTGGAACATTTTGTCAGCAGCCGAGTCCAAAATTCAGCGATTCCCATCTCAGCCCAGAAAGCAGGTAGAACAAGTTTTGTGGTGCCTTTCAGCTGCCTACCGGGGTAGTGTAAAAACTACCAACAGAACTCGTTTCTGGCACCTTCCCCGGTGGAGTTGTGCATGGGGTGTGTTTGGAACATTTTGTCACCAGCCGAGTCCAAAATTCAGCGATTCCCCATCTCAGCCCAGAAAGCAGGTAGAACAAGTTTTGTGGTGCCTTTCAGCTGCCTACCGGGGTAGTGTAAAAACTACCAACAGAACTCGTTTCTGGCACCTTCCCCGGTGGAGTTGTGCATGGGGTGTGTTTGGAACATTTTGTCACCAGCCGAGTCCAAAATTCAGCGATTCCCCATCTCAGCCCAGAAAGCAGGTAGAACACGTTTTGTGGTGCCTTTCAGCTGCCTACCGGGGTAGTGTAAAAACTACCAACAGAACTTGTTTCTGGCACCTTCCCCAGTGGAGTTGTGCATGGGGTGTGTTTGGAACATTTTGTCACCAGCCGAGTCCAAAATTCAGCGATTCCCCATCTCAGCCCAGAAAGCAGGTAGAACAAGTTTTGTGGTGCCTTTCAGCTGCCTACCGGGGTAGTGTAAAAACTACCAACAGAACTCGTTTCTGGCACCTTTGCCGGTGGACCTGTGCATGGGGTGTGTTTGGAACATTTTGTTACCAGCCGAGTCCAAAATTCAGCGATTCCCCATCTCAGCCCAGAAAGCAGGTAGAACAAGTTTTGTGGTGCCTTTCAGCTGCCTACCGGGGTAGTGTAAAAACTACCAACAGAACTCGTTTCTGGCACCTTCCCCAGTGGAGTTGTGCATGGGGTGTGTTTGGAACATTTTGTCACCAGCCGAGTCCAAAATTCAGCGATTCCCCATCTCAGCCCAGAAAGCAGGTAGAACAAGTTTTGTGGTGCCTTTCAGCTGCCTACCGGGGTAGTGTAAAAACTACCAACAGAACTCGTTTCTGGCACCTTCCCCGGTGGAGCTGTGCATGGGGTGTGTTTGGAACATTTTGTCACCAGCCGAGTCCAAAATTCAGCTATTCCCCATCTCAGCCCAGAAAGCAGGTAGAACAAGTTTTGTGGTGCCTTTCTCTTGCCTACCGGAGTAGTGTAAAAACTACCAACAGAACTCGTTTCTGGCACCTTCCCCGGTGGAGTTGTGCATGGGGTGTGTTTGGAACATTTTGTCACCAGCCGAGTCCAAAATTCAGCGATTCCCCATCTCAGCCCAGAAAGCAGGTAGAACAAGTTTTGTGGTGCCTTTCAGCTGCCTACCGGGGTAGTGTAAAAACTACCAACAGAACTCGTTTCTGGCACCTTCCTCGGTGGAGTTGTGCATGGGGTGTGTTTGGAACATTTTGTCAGCAGCCGAGTCCAAAACTCAGCTGTTCCCCATCTCAGCCCAGAAAGCAGGTAGAAAAACTTTTGTGGTGCCTTTCAGCTGCCTACCGGGGTAGTGTAAAAACTACCAACAGAACTCATTTCTGGCACCTTTGCCGATGGAGCTGTGCATGGGGTGTGTTTGGAACATTTTGTTACCAGCCGAGTCCAAAATTCAGCCGTTCCCCATCTCAGCCCAGAAAGCAGGTAGAACAAGTTTTGTGGTGCCTTTCAGCTGCCTACCGGAGTAGTGTAAAAACTACCAACAGAACTCGTTTCTGGCACCTTCCCCGGTGGAGTTGTGCATGGGGTGTGTTTGGAACATTTTGTCACCAGCCGAGTCCAAAATTCAGCCGTTCCCCATCTCAGCCCAGAAAGCAGGTAGAACAAGTTTTGTGGTGCCTTTCAGCTGCCTACCGGGGTAGTGTAAAAACTACCAACAGAACTCGTTTCTGGCACCTTCCCCGGTGGAGCTGTGCATGGGGTGTGTTTGGAACATTTTGTCACCAGCCGAGTCCAAAATTCAGCTATTCCCCATCTCAGCCCAGAAAGCAGGTAGAACAAGTTTTGTGGTGCCTTTCTCTTGCCTACCGGAGTAGTGTAAAAACTACCAACAGAACTCGTTTCTGGCACCTTCCCCGGTGGAGTTGTGCATGGGGTGTGTTTGGAACATTTTGTCACCAGCCGAGTCCAAAATTCAGCGATTCCCCATCTCAGCCCAGAAAGCAGGTAGAACAAGTTTTGTGGTGCCTTTCAGCTGCCTACCGGGGTAGTGTAAAAACTACCAACAGAACTCGTTTCTGGCACCTATGCGGGTGGAGTTGTGCAGGGGGTGTGTTTGGAACATTTTGTCACCAGCCGAGTCCAAAACTCAGCTGTTCCCCATCTCATCCCAGAAAGCAGGTAGAAAAACTTTTGTGGTGCCTTTCAGCTGCCTACCAGGGTACTGTAAAAACTACCAACAGAACTCATTTCTGGCACCTTCCTCGGTGGAGTTGTGCATGGGGTGTGTTTGGAACATTTTGTTACCAGCCGAGTCCAAAACTCAGCTGTTCCCCATCTCAGCCCAGAAAGCAGGTAGAAAAACTTTTGTGGTGCCTTTCAGCTGCCTACCGGGGTAGTGTAAAATCTACCAACAGAACTCGTTTCTGGCACCTTCCCCGGTGGAGTTGTGCATGGGGTGTGTTTGGAACATTTTGTCAGCAGCCGAGTCCAAAACTCAGCTGTTCCCCATCTCAGCCCAGAAAGCAGGTAGAAAAACTTTTGTGGTGCCTTTCAGCTGCCTACCAGGGTACTGTAAAAACTACCAACAGAACTCGTTTCTGGCACCTTCCCCGGTGGAGTTGTGCATGGGGTGTGTTTGGAACATTTTGTCAGCAGCCGAGTCCAAAACTCAGCGATTCCCCATCTAAGCCCATAAAGCAGGTAGAACATGTTTTGTGGTGCCTTTCAGCTGCCTACCGGGGTAGTGTAAAAACTACCAACAGAACTCGTTTCTGGCACCTTTGCGGGTGGAGTTGTGCATGGGGTGTGTTTGGAACATTTTGTCAGCAGCCGAGTCCAAAATTCAGCGATTCCCATCTCAGCCCAGAAAGCAGGTAGAACAAGTTTTGTGGTGCCTTTCAGCTGCCTACCGGGGTAGTGTAAAAACTACCAACAGAACTCGTTTCTGGCACCTTCCCCGGTGGAGTTGTGCATGGGGTGTGTTTGGAACATTTTGTCACCAGCCGAGTCCAAAATTCAGCGATTCCCCATCTCAGCCCAGAAAGCAGGTAGAACAAGTTTTGTGGTGCCTTTCAGCTGCCTACCGGGGTAGTGTAAAAACTACCAACAGAACTCGTTTCTGGCACCTTCCCCGGTGGAGTTGTGCATGGGGTGTGTTTGGAACATTTTGTCACCAGCCGAGTCCAAAATTCAGCGATTCCCCATCTCAGCCCAGAAAGCAGGTAGAACAAGTTTTGTGGTGCCTTTCAGCTGCCTACCGGGGTAGTGTAAAAACTACCAACAGAACTCGTTTCTGGCACCTTCCCCAGTGGAGTTGTGCATGGGGTGTGTTTGGAACATTTTGTCACCAGCCGAGTCCAAAATTCAGCGATTCCCCATCTCAGCCCAGAAAGCAGGTAGAACAAGTTTTGTGGTGCCTTTCTCTTGCCTACCGGAGTAGTGTAAAAACTACCAACAGAACTCGTTTCTGGCACCTTCCCCGGTGGAGTTGTGCATGGGGTGTGTTTGGAACATTTTGTCAGCAGCCGAGTCCAAAATTCAGCGATTCCCCATCTCAGCCCAGAAAGCAGGTAGAACAAGTTTTGTGGTGCCTTTCAGCTGCCTACCGGGGTAGTGTAAAAACTACCAACAGAACTCGTTTCTGGCACCTTCCTCGGTGGAGTTGTGCATGGGGTGTGTTTGGAACATTTTGTCAGCAGCCGAGTCCAAAACTCAGCTGTTCCCCATCTCAGCCCAGAAAGCAGGTAGAAAAACTTTTGTGGTGCCTTTCAGCTGCCTACCGGGGTAGTGTAAAAACTACCAACAGAACTCATTTCTGGCACCTTTGCCGATGGAGCTGTGCATGGGGTGTGTTTGGAACATTTTGTTACCAGCCGAGTCCAAAATTCAGCCGTTCCCCATCTCAGCCCAGAAAGCAGGTAGAACAAGTTTTGTGGTGCCTTTCAGCTGCCTACCGGGGTAGTGTAAAAACTACCAACAGAACTCGTTTCTGGCACCTTCCCCGGTGGAGTTGTGCATGGGGTGTGTTTGGAACATTTTGTCACCAGCCGAGTCCAAAATTCAGCGATTCCCCATCTCAGCCCAGAAAGCAGGTAGAACAAGTTTTGTGGTGCCTTTCAGCTGCCTACCGGGGTAGTGTAAAAACTACCAACAGAACTCGTTTCTGGCACCTTCCCCGGTGGAGCTGTGCATGGGGTGTGTTTGGAACATTTTGTCACCAGCCGAGTCCAAAATTCAGCGATTCCCCATCTCAGCCCAGAAAGCAGGTAGAACAAGTTTTGTGGTGCCTTTCTCTTGCCTACCGGAGTAGTGTAAAAACTACCAACAGAACTCCTGTCTGGCACCTTCCCCGGTGGAGTTGTGCATGGGGTGTGTTTGGAACATTTTGTCACCAGCCGAGTCCAAAATTCAGCGATTCCCCATCTCAGCCCAGAAAGCAGGTAGAACAAGTTTTGTGGTGCCTTTCAGCTGCCTACCGGGGTAGTGTAAAATCTACCAACAGAACTCGTTTCTGGCACCTTCCCCGGTGGAGTTGTGCATGGGGTGTGTTTGGAACATTTTGTCACCAGCCGAGTCCAAAACTCAGCTGTTCCCCATCTCAGCCCAGAAAGCAGGTAGAAAAACTTTTGTGGTGCCTTTCAGCTGCCTACCAGGGTACTGTAAAAACTACCAACAGAACTCGTTTCTGGCACCTTCCCCGGTGGAGTTGTGCATGGGGTGTGTTTGGAACATTTTGTCACCAGCCGAGTCCAAAACTCAGCGATTCCCCATCTAAGCCCAGAAAGCAGGTAGAACATGTTTTGTGGTGCCTTTCAGCTGCCTACCGGGGTAGTGTAAAAACTACCAACAGAACTCGTTTCTGGCACCTTTGCGGGTGGAGTTGTGCATGGGGTGTGTTTGGAACATTTTGTCACCAGCCGAGTCCAAAATTCAGCGATTCCCATCTCAGCCCAGAAAGCAGGTAGAACAAGTTTTGTGGTGCCTTTCAGCTGCCTACCGGGGTAGTGTAAAAACTACCAACAGAACTCGTTTCTGGCACCTTCCCCGGTGGAGTTGTGCATGGGGTGTGTTTGGAACATTTTGTCACCAGCCGAGTCCAAAATTCAGCGATTCCCCATCTCAGCCCAGAAAGCAGGTAGAACAAGTTTTGTGGTGCCTTTCAGCTGCCTACCGGGGTAGTGTAAAAACTACCAACAGAACTCGTTTCTGGCACCTTCCCCGGTGGAGTTGTGCATGGGGTGTGTTTGGAACATTTTGTCACCAGCCGAGTCCAAAATTCAGCGATTCCCCATCTCAGCCCAGAAAGCAGGTAGAACAAGTTTTGTGGTGCCTTTCAGCTGCCTACCGGGGTAGTGTAAAAACTACCAACAGAACTCGTTTCTGGCACCTTCCCCAGTGGAGTTGTGCATGGGGTGTGTTTGGAACATCCTGTCACCAGCCGAGTCCAAAATTCAGCGATTCCCCATCTCAGCCCAGAAAGCAGGTAGAACAAGTTTTGTGGTGCCTTTCAGCTGCCTACCGGGGTAGTGTAAAAAACTACCAACAGAACTCGTTTCTGGCACCTTCCCCGGTGGAGCTGTGCATGGGGTGTGTTTGGAACATTTTGTCACCAGCCGAGTCCAAAATTCAGCTATTCCCCATCTCAGCCCAGAAAGCAGGTAGAACAAGTTTTGTGGTGCCTTTCAGCTGCCTACCGGAGTAGTGTAAAAACTACCAACAGAACTCGTTTCTGGCACCTTCCCCGGTGGAGTTGTGCATGGGGTGTGTTTGGAACATTTTGTCACCAGCCGAGTCCAAAATTCAGCGATTCCCCATCTCAGCCCAGAAAGCAGGTAGAACAAGTTTTGTGGTGCCTTTCAGCTGCCTACCGGGGTAGTGTAAAAACTACCAACAGAACTCGTTTCTGGCACCTTCCTCGGTGGAGTTGTGCATGGGGTGTGTTTGGAACATTTTGTCAGCAGCCGAGTCCAAAACTCAGCTGTTCCCCATCTCAGCCCAGAAAGCAGGTAGAACAAGTTTTGTGGTGCCTTTCAGCTGCCTACCGGGGTAGTGTAAAATCTACCAACAGAACTCGTTTCTGGCACCTTCCCCGGTGGAGTTGTGCATGGGGTGTGTTTGGAACATTTTGTCAGCAGCCGAGTCCAAAACTCAGCTGTTCCCCATCTCAGCCCAGAAAGCAGGTAGAAAAACTATTGTGGTGCCTTTCAGCTGCCTACCAGGGTACTGTAAAAACTACCAACAGAACTCGTTTCTGGCACCTTCCCCGGTGGAGTTGTGCATGGGGTGTGTTTGGAACATTTTGTCAGCAGCCGACTCCAAAACTCAGCGATTCCCCATCTAAGCCCAGAAAGCAGGTAGAACATGTTTTGTGGTGCCTTTCAGCTGCCTACCGGGGTAGTGTAAAAACTACCAACAGAACTCGTTTCTGGCACCTTTGCGGGTGGAGTTGTGCATGGGGTGTGTTTGGAACATTTTGTCAGCAGCCGAGTCCAAAATTCAGCGATTCCCATCTCAGCCCAGAAAGCAGGTAGAACAAGTTTTGTGGTGCCTTTCAGCTGCCTACCGGGGTAGTGTAAAAACTACCAACAGAACTCGTTTCTGGCACCTTCCCCGGTGGAGTTGTGCATGGGGTGTGTTTGGAACATTTTGTCACCAGCCGAGTCCAAAATTCAGCGATTCCCCATCTCAGCCCAGAAAGCAGGTAGAACAAGTTTTGTGGTGCCTTTCAGCTGCCTACCGGGGTAGTGTAAAAACTACCAACAGAACTCGTTGCTGGCACCTTCCCCGGTGGAGTTGTGCATGGGGTGTGTTTGGAACATTTTGTCACCAGCCGAGTCCAAAATTCAGCGATTCCCCATCTCAGCCCAGAAAGCAGGTAGAACAAGTTTTGTGGTGCCTTCCTCTTGCCTACCGGGGTAGTGTAAAAACTACCAACAGAACTCGTTTCTGGCACCTTCCCCAGTGGAGTTGTGCATGGGGTGTGTTTGGAACATTTTGTCACCAGCCGAGTCCAAAATTCAGCGATTCCCCATCTCAGCCCAGAAAGCAGGTAGAACAAGTTTTGTGGTGCCTTTCTCTTGCCTACCGGGGTAGTGTAAAAACTACCAACAGAACTTGTTTCTGGCACCTTCCCCAGTGGAGTTGTGCATGGGGTGTGTTTGGAACATTTTGTCACCAGCCGAGTCCAAAATTCAGCGATTCCCCATCTCAGCCCAGAAAGCAGGTAGAACAAGTTTTGTGGTGCCTTTCAGCTGCCTACCGGGGTAGTGTAAAAACTACCAACAGAACTCGTTTCTGGCACCTTTGCCGGTGGACCTGTGCATGGGGTGTGTTTGGAACATTTTGTTACCAGCCGAGTCCAAAATTCAGCGATTCCCCATCTCAGCCCAGAAAGCAGGTAGAACAAGTTTTGTGGTGCCTTTCAGCTGCCTACCGGGGTAGTGTAAAAACTACCAACAGAACTCGTTTCTGGCACCTTCCCCAGTGGAGTTGTGCATGGGGTGTGTTTGGAACATTTTGTCACCAGCCGAGTCCAAAATTCAGCGATTCCCCATCTCAGCCCAGAAAGCAGGTAGAACAAGTTTTGTGGTGCCTTTCAGCTGTCTACTGGGGTAGTGTAAATAGTACCAGTAGAACTCGTTTCTGGCACCTTTGCGGGTGGAGTTGTGCATGGGGTGTGTTTGGAACATTTTGTCACCAGCCGAGTCCAAAATTCAGCGATTCCCCATCTCAGCCCAGAAAGCAGGTAGAACAAGTTTTGTGGTGCCTTTCAGCTGCCTACCGGGGTAGTGTAAAAACTACCAACAGAACTCGTTTCTGGCACCTTCCCCAGTGGAGTTGTGCATGGGGTGTGTTTGGAACATTTTGTCACCAGCCGAGTCCAAAATTCAGCGATTCCCCATCTCAGCCCAGAAAGCAGGTAGAACAAGTTTTGTGGTGCCTTTCAGCTGCCTACCGGGGTAGTGTAAAAACTACCAACAGAACTCGTTTCTGGCACCTTCCCCGGTGGAGTTGTGCATGGGGTGTGTTTGGAACATTTTGTCACCAGCCGAGTCCAAAATTCAGCGATTCCCCATCTCAGCCCAGAAAGCAGGTAGAACAAGTTTTGTGGTGCCTTTCAGCTGCCTACCGGGGTAGTGTAAAAACTACCAACAGAACTCGTTTCTGGCACCATCCCCGGTGGACCTGTGCAAGGGGTGTGTTTGGAACATTTTGTTACCAGCCGAGTCCAAAATTCAGCGATTCCCCATCTCAGCCCAGAAAGCAGGTAGAACAAGTTTTGTGGTGCCTTTCAGCTGCCTACCGGGGTAGTGTAAAAACTACCAACAGAACTCGTTTCTGGCACCTTCCCCAGTGGAGTTGTGCATGGGGTGTGTTTGGAACATTTTGTCACCAGCCGAGTCCAAAATTCAGCGATTCCCCATCTCAGCCCAGAAAGCAGGTAGAACAAGTTTTGTGGTGCCTTTCTCTTGCCTACCGGAGTAGTGTAAAAACTACCAACAGAACTCGTTTCTGGCACCTTTGCCGGTGGAGTTGTGCATGGGGTGTGTTTGGAACATTTTGTCACCAGCCGAGTCCAAAATTCAGCGATTCCCCATCTCAGCCCAGAAAGCAGGTAGAACAAGTTTTGTGGTGCCTTTCAGCTGCCTACCGGGGTAGTGTAAAAACTACCAACAGAACTCGTTTCTGGCACCTTCCCCGGTGGAGTTGTGCATGGGGTGTGTTTGGAACATTTTGTCACCAGCCGAGTCCAAAATTCAGCGATTCCCCATCTCAGCCCAGAAAGCAGGTAGAAAAACTTTTGTGGTGCCTTCCTCTTGCCTACCGGGGTAGTGTAAAAACTACCAACAGAACTCGTTTCTGGCACCTTCCCCGGTGGAGTTGTGCATGGGGTGTGTTTGGAACATTTTGTTACCAGCCGAGTCCAAAATTCAGCCGTTCCCCATCTAAGCCCAGAAAGCAGGTAGAACATGTTTTGTGGTGCCTTTCAGCTGCCTACCGGGGTAGTGTAAAAACTACCAAGAGAACTCGTTTCTGACACCTTTGCGGCTGGAGCTGTGCATGGGGTGTGTTTGGAACATTTTGTCAGCAGCCGAGTCCAAAACTCAGCTGTTCCCCATCTCAGCCCAGAAAGCAGGTAGAAAAATTTTTGTGGTGCCTTTCAGCTGCCTACCGGGGTAGTGTAAAAACTACCAACAGAACTCATTTCTGGCACCTTTGCCGATGGAGCTGTGCATGGGGTGTGTTTGGAACATTTTGTTACCAGCCGAGTCCAAAATTCAGCCGTTCCCCATCTCAGCCCAGAAAGCAGGTAGAACAAGTTTTGTGGTGCCTTTCTCTTGCCTACCGGGGTAGTGTAAAAACTACCAACAGAACTCGTTTCTGGCACCTTCCCCGGTGGAGCTGTGCATGGGGTGTGTTTGGAACATTTTGTCACCAGCCGAGTCCAAAATTCAGCCGTTCCCCATCTCAGCCCAGAAAGCAGGTAGAACAAGTTTTGTGGTGCCTTTCAGCTGCCTACCGGGGTACTGTAAAAACTACCAACAGAACTCGTTTCTGGCACCTTCCCCGGTGGAGTTGTGCATGGGGTGTGTTTGGAACATCCTGTCACCAGCCGAGTCCAAAATTCAGCTGTTCCCCATCTCTAGCCCAGGAAGCAGATAAGAACCGGTTTTATGGTGCCTTTCAGCTGCCTACCGGGGTAGTGTAAAAACTACCAACAGAACTCGTTTCTGGCACCTTCCCCGGTGGAGTTGTGCATGGGGTGTGTTTGGAACATTTTGTCAGCAGCCGAGTCCAAAATTCAGCGATTCCCCATCTAAGCCCAGAAAGCAGGTAGAACAAGTTTTGTGGTGCCTTTCAGCTGCCTACCGGGGTAGTGTAAAAACTACCAACAGAACTCGTTTCTGGCACCTTTGCCGGTGGAGCTGTGCATGGGGTGTGTTTGGAACGTTTTGTCACCAGCCGAGTCCAAAATTCAGCTGATCCCCATCTCAGCCCAGAAAGCAGGTAGAACAAGTTTTGTGGTGCCTTCCTCTTGCCTACCGGGGTAGTGTAAAAACTACTAAAAGAACTCCTTTCTCGCACCATCCCCGGTGGAGCTGTGCATGGGGTGTGTTTGGAACATTTTGTTACCAGCCGCGTCCAAAATTCAGCCGTTCCCCATCTCAGCCCAGAAAGCAGGTAGAACAAGTTTTGTGGTGCCTTTCAGCTGCCTACCGGGGTAGTGTAAAAACTACCAACAGAACTCGTTTCTGGCACCTTTGCGGGTGGAGTTGTGCATGGGGTGTGTTTGGATCATTTTGTTACCAGCCGAGTCCAAAATTCAGCCGTTCCCCATCTCAGCCCAGAAAGCAGGTAGAACAAGTTTTGTGGTGCCTTTCTCTTGCCTACCGGAGTAGTGTAAAAACTACCAACAGAACTCGTTTCTGGCACCTTCCTCGGTGGAGTTGTGCATGGGGTGTGTTTGGAACATTTTGTCACCAGCCGAGTCCAAAATTCAGCGATTCCCCATCTCAGCCCAGAAAGCAGGTAGAACAACTTTTGTGGTGTCTTTCTCTTGCCTACCGGGGTAGTGTAAAAACTACCAACAGAACTCGTTTCTGGCACCTTCCCCGGTGGAGTTGTGCATGGGGTGTGTTTGGAACATTTTGTCACCAGCCGAGTCCAAAATTCAGCTATTCCCCATCTCAGCCCAGAAAGCAGGTAGAACACGTTTTGTGGTGCCTTCCTCTTGCCTACCGGGGTAGTGTAAAAACTACTAAAAGAACTCCTTTCTCGCACCATCCCCGGTGGAGTTGTGCATGGGGTGTGTTTGGAACATTTTGTCAGCAGCCGAGTCCAAAATTCAGCGATTCTCCATCTCAGCCCAGAAAGCAGGTAGAACACGTTTTGTGGTGCCTTTCAGCTGCCTACCGGGGTAGTGTAAAAACTACCAACAGAACTCGTTTCTGGCACCTTTGCCGGTGGAGCTGTGCATGGGGTGTGTTTGGAACATTTTGTTACCAGCCGCGTCCAAAATTCAGCCGTTCCCCATCTCAGCCCAGAAAGCAGGTAGAACAAGTTTTGTGGTGCCTTTCAGCTGCCTACCGGGGTAGTGTAAAAACTACCAACAGAACTCATTTCTGGCACCTTTGCCGATGGAGCTGTGCATGGGGTGTGTTTGGAACATTTTGTCACCAGCCGACTCCAAAATTCAGCGATTCCCCATCTCAGCCCAGAAAGCAGGTAGAACAAGTTTTGTGGTGCCTTTCAGCTGCCTACCGGGGTAGTGTAAAAACTACCAACAGAACTCATTTCTGGCACCTTCCTCGGTGGAGTTGTGCATGGGGTGTGTTTGGAACATTTTGTTACCAGCCGAGTCCAAAATTCAGCCGTTCCCCATCTCTAGCCCAGAAAGCAGGTAGAACAAGTTTTGTGGTGCCTTTCAGCTGCCTACCGGGGTAGTGTAAAAACTACCAACAGAACTCATTTCTGGCACCTTTGCCGATGGAGCTGTGCATGGGGTGTGTTTGGAACATTTTGTTACCAGCCGAGTCCAAAATTCAGCCGTTCCCCATCTCAGCCCAGAAAGCAGGTAGAACAAGTTTTGTGGTGCCTTTCTCTTGCCTACCGGGGTAGTGTAAAAACTACCAACAGAACTCGTTTCTGGCACCTTCCCCGGTGGAGTTGTGCATGGGGTGTGTTTGGAACATTTTGTCACCAGCCGAGTCCAAAATTCAGCGATTCCCCATCTCAGCCCAGAAAGCAGGTAGAACACGTTTTGTGGTGCCTTCCTCTTGCCTACCGGGGTAGTGTAAAAACTACTAAAAGAACTCCTTTCTCGCACCATCCCCGGTGGAGTTGTGCATGGGGTGTGTTTGGAACATTTTGTCACCAGCCGAGTCCAAAATTCAGCGATTCTCCATCTCAGCCCAGAAAGCAGGTAGAACACGTTTTGTGGTGCCTTTCAGCTGCCTACCGGGGTAGTGTAAAAACTACCAACAGAACTCGTTTCTGGCACCTTTGCCGGTGGAGCTGTGCATGGGGTGTGTTTGGAACATTTTGTTACCAGCCGCGTCCAAAATTCAGCCGTTCCCCATCTCAGCCCAGAAAGCAGGTACAACAAGTTTTGTGGTGCCTTTCAGCTGCCTACCGGGGTACTGTAAAAACTACCAAGAGAACTCGTTTCTGGCACCTTCCCCGGTGGAGTTGTGCATGGGGTGTGTTTGGAACATTTTGTCAGCAGCCGAGTCCAAAATTCAGCGATTCCCCATCTCAGCCCAGAAAGCAGGTAGAACAAGTTTTGTGGTGCCTTTCAGCTGCCTACCGGGGTAGTGTAAAAACTACCAACAGAACTCATTTCTGGCACCTTTGCCGATGGAGCTGTGCATGGGGTGTGTTTGGAACATTTTGTTACCAGCCGAGTCCAAAATTGAGCCGTTCCCCATCTCAGCCCAGAAAGCAGATAAGAACCGGTTTTATGGTGCCTTTCAGCTGCCTACCGGGGTAGTGTAAAAACTACCAACAGAACTCGTTTCTGGCACCTTCCTCGGTGGAGTTGTGCATGGGGTGTGTTTGGAACATTTTGTCACCAGCCGAGTCCAAAATTCAGCCGTTCCCCATCTCAGCCCAGAAAGCAGGTAGAACAAGTTTTGTGGTGCCTTTCAGCTGCCTACCGGGGTAGTGTAAAAACTACCAACAGAACTCGTTTCTGGCACCTTCCCCGGTGGAGTTGTGCATGGGGTGTGTTTGGAACATTTTGTCACCAGCCGAGTCCAAAATTCAGCTGTTCCCCATCTCTAGCCCAGGAAGCAGATAAGAACCCGGTTTTATGGTGCCTTTCAGCTGCCTACCGGGGTAGTGTAAAAACTACCAACAGAACTCGTTTCTGGCACCTTCCCCGGTGGAGTTGTGCATGGGGTGTGTTTGGAACATTTTGTCACCAGCCGAGTCCAAAATTCAGCGATTCCCCATCTCAGCCCAGAAAGCAGGTAGAACAAGTTTTGTGGTGCCTTTCAGCTGCCTACCGGGGTACTGTAAAAACTACCAACAGAACTCGTTTCTGGCACCTTTGCTGGTGGAGCTGTGCATGGGGTGTGTTTGGAACGTTTTGTCACCAGCCGAGTCCAAAATTCAGCTGATCCCCATCTCAGCCCAGAAAGCAGGTAGAACAAGTTTTGTGGTGCCTTCCTCTTGCCTACCGGGGTAGTGTAAAAACTACTAAAAGAACTCCTTTCTCGCACCATCCCCGGTGGAGCTGTGCATGGGGTGTGTTTGGAACATTTTGTTACCAGCCGCGTCCAAAATTCAGCCGTTCCCCATCTCAGCCCAGAAAGCAGGTAGAACAAGTTTTGTGGTGCCTTTCAGCTGCCTACCGGGGTAGTGTAAAAACTACCAACAGAACTCGTTTCTGGAACCTTTGCGGGTGGAGTTGTGCATGGGGTGTGTTTGGATCATTTTGTTACCAGCCGAGTCCAAAATTCAGCGTTTCCCCATCTCAGCCCAGAAAGCAGGTAGAACAAGTTTTGTGGTGCCTTTCTCTTGCCTACCGGGGTAGTGTAAAAACTACCAACAGAACTCGTTTCTGGCACCTTCCTCGGTGGAGTTGTGCATGGGGTGTGTTTGGAACATTTTGTCACCAGCCGAGTCCAAAATTCAGCGATTCCCCATCTCAGCCCAGAAAGAAGGTAGAACATGTTTTGTGGTGCCTTTCTCTTGCCTACCGGGGTAGTGTAAAAACTACCAACAGAACTCGTTTCTGGCACCTTCCCCGGTGGAGTTGTGCATGGGGTGTGTTTGGAACATTTTGTCACCAGCCGAGTCCAAAATTCAGCGATTCCCCATCTCAGCCCAGAAAGCAGGTAGAACACGTTTTGTGGTGCCTTCCTCTTGCCTACCGGGGTAGTGTAAAAACTACTAAAAGAACTCCTTTCTCGCACCATCCCCGGTGGAGTTGTGCATGGGGTGTGTTTGGAACATTTTGTCAGCAGCCGAGTCCAAAATTCAGCGATTCCCCATCTCAGCCCAGAAAGCAGGTAGAAAAACTTTTGTGGTGCCTTTCAGCTGCCTACCGGGGTATTGTAAAAACTACTAAAAGAACTCCTTTCTCGCACCATCCTTGGTGGAGTTGTGCATGGGGTGTGTTTGGAACATTTTGTCACCAGCCGAGTCCAAAATTCAGCGATTCTCCATCTCAGCCCAGAAAGCAGGTAGAACACGTTTTGTGGTGCCTTTCAGCTGCCTACCGGGGTAGTGTAAAAACTACCAACAGAACTCGTTTCTGGCACCTTTGCCGGTGGAGCTGTGCATGGGGTGTGTTTGGAACATTTTGTTACCAGCCGCGTCCAAAATTCAGCCGTTCCCCATCTCAGCCCAGAAAGCAAGTAGAACAAGTTTTGTGGTGCCTTTCAGCTGCCTACCGGGGTAGTGTAAAAACTACCAACAGAACTCGTTTCTGGCACCTTCCCCGGTGGAGTTGTGCATGGGGTGTGTTTGGAACATTTTGTCACCAGCCGAGTCCAAAATTCAGCCGTTCCCCATCTCAGCCCAGAAAGCAGGTAGAACAAGTTTTGTGGTGCCTTTCAGATGCCTACCGGGGTAGTGTAAAAACTACTAAAAGAACTCCTTTCTCGCACCATCCCCGGTGGAGTTGTGCATGGGGTGTGTTTGGAACATTTTGTCACCAGCCGAGTCCAAAATTCAGCGATTCTCCATCTCAGCCCAGAAAGCAGGTAGAACACGTTTTGTGGTGCCTTTCAGCTGCCTACCGGGGTAGTGTAAAAACTACCAACAGAACTCATTTCTGGCACCTTTGCCGGTGGAGCTGTGCATGGGGTGTGTTTGGAACATTTTGTTACCAGCCGCGTCCAAAATTCAGCCGTTCCCCATCTCAGCCCAGAAAGCAGGTAGAACAAGTTTTGTGGTGCCTTTCAGCTGCCTACCGGGGTAGTGTAAAAACTACCAACAGAACTCATTTCTGGCACCTTTGCCGATGGAGCTGTGCATGGGGTGTGTTTGGAACATTTTGTCACCAGCCGAGTCCAAAATTCAGCGATTCCCCATCTCAGCCCAGAAAGCAGGTAGAACAAGTTTTGTGGTGCCTTTCAGCTGTCTACCGGGGTAGTGTAAAAACTACCAACAGAACTCGTTTCTGGCACCTTTCTCGGTGGAGTTGTGCATGGGGTGTGTTTGGAACATTTTGTTACCAGCCGAGTCCAAAATTCAGCGATTCCCCATCTCAGCCCAGAAAGCAGGTAGAACAAGTTTTGTGGTGCCTTTCAGCTGCCTACCGGGGTAGTGTAAAAACTACCAACAGAACTCGTTTCTGGCACCTTCCCCGGTGGAGTTGTGCATGGGGTGTGTTTGGAACATTTTGTCACCAGCCGAGTCCAAAATTCAGCGATTCCCCATCTCAGCCCAGAAAGCAGGTAGAAAAACTTTTGTGGTGCCTTCCTCTTGCCTACCGGGGTAGTGTAAAAAGTACCAACAGAACTCGTTTCTGGCACCTTCCCCGGTGGAGTTGTGCATGGGGTGTGTTTGGAACATTTTGTCACCAGCCGAGTCCAAAATTCAGCGATTCCCCATCTCAGCCCAGAAAGCAGGTAGAACACGTTTTGTGGTGCCTTTCAGCTGCCTACCGGGGTAGTGTAAAAACTACCAACAGAACTCGTTTCTGGCACCTTTTGCGGGTGGAGCTGTGCATGGGGTGTGCTTGGAACATTTTGTCAGCAGCCGAGTCCAAAACTCAGCTGTTCCCCATCTCAGCCCAGAAAGCAGGTAGAAAAATTTTTGTGGTGCCTTTCAGCTGCCTACCGGGGTAGTGTAAAAACTACCAACAGAACTCATTTCTGGCACCTTTGCCGATGGAGCTGTGCATGGGGTGTGTTTGGAACATTTTGTTACCCAGCCGAGTCCAAAATTCAGCCGTTCCCCATCTCAGCCCAGAAAGCAGGTAGAACAAGTTTTGTGGTGCCTTTCTCTTGCCTACCGGGGTAGTGTAAAAAACTACTAACAGAACTCGTTTCTGGCACCTTCCCCGGTGGAGTTGTGCATGGGTGTGTTTGGAACATTTTGTCACCAGCCGAGTCCAAAATTCAGCGATTCCCCATCTCAGCCCAGAAAGCAGGTAGAACAAGTTTTGTGGTGCCTTTCAGCTGCCTACCGGGGTGGTGTAAAAACTACCAACAGAACTCGTTTCTGGCACCTTTGCCGGTGGACCTGTGCATGGGGTGTGTTTGGAACATTCTGTCACCAGCCCAGTCCCAAAATTCAGCCGTTCCCCATCTCAGCCCAGAAAGCAGGTAGAACAAGTTTTGTGGTGCCTTTCTCTTGCCTACCGGAGTAGTGTAAAAACTACCAACAGAACTCGTTTCTGGCACCTTCCCCGGTGGAGTTGTGCATGGGGTGTGTTTGGAACATTTTGTCAGCAGCCGAGTCCAAAACTCAGCTGTTCCCCATCTCAGCCCAGAAAGCAGGTAGAAAAACTTTTGTGGTGCCTTTCAGCTGCCTACCGGGGTAGTGTAAAAAACTACCAACAGAACTCATTTCTGGCACCTTTGCCGATGGAGCTGTGCATGGGGTGTGTTTGGAACATTTTGTTACCAGCCGAGTCCAAAACTCAGCTGTTCCCCATCTCAGCCCAGAAAGCAGGTAGAAAAACTTTTGTGGTGCCTTTCAGCTGCCTACCGGGGTACTGTAAAAACTACCAACAGAACTCGTTTCTGGCACCTTCCCCGGTGGAGTTGTGCATGGGGTGTGTTTGGAACATTTTGTCAGCAGCCGAGTCCAAAACTCAGCGATTCCCCATCTAAGCCCAGAAAGCAGGTAGAACAAGTTTTGTGGTGCCTTTCAGCTGCCTACCGGGGTAGTGTAAAAACTACCAACAGAACTCATTTCTGGCACCTTTGCCGATGGAGCTGTGCATGGGGTGTGTTTGGAACATTTTGTTACCAGCCGAGTCCAAAATTCAGCCGTTCCCCATCTCAGCCCAGAAAGCAGGTAGAACAAGTTTTGTGGTGCCTTTCAGCTGCCTACCGGGGTAGTGTAAAAACTACCAACAGAACTCGTTTCTGGCACCTTCCCCGGTGGAGTTGTGCATGGGGTGTGTTTGGAACATTTTGTCACCAGCCGAGTCCAAAATTCAGCGATTCCCCATCTCAGCCCAGAAAGCAGGTAGAACAAGTTTTGTGGTGCCTTTCAGCTGCCTACCGGGGTAGTGTAAAAACTACCAACAGAACTCGTTTCTGGCACCTTCCCCGGTGGAGTTGTGCATGGGGTGTGTTTGGAACATTTTGTTACCAGCCGAGTCCAAAATTCAGCCGTTCCCCATCTAAGCCCAGAAAGCAGGTAGAACATGTTTTGTGGTGCCTTCCTCTTGCCTACCGGGGTAGTGTAAAAACTACTAAAAGAACTCCTTTCTCGCACCATCCCCGGTGGAGTTGTGCATGGGGTGTGTTTGGAACATTTTGTCACCAGCCGAGTCCAAAATTCAGCGATTCTCCATCTCAGCCCAGAAAGCAGGTAGAACACGTTTTGTGGTGCCTTTCAGCTGCCTACCGGGGTAGTGTAAAAACTACCAACAGAACTCGTTTCTGGCACCTTTGCCGGTGGAGTTGTGCATGGGGTGTGTTTGGAACATTTTGTCAGCAGCCGAGTCCAAAATTCAGCGATTCCCATCTCAGCCCAGAAAGCAGGTAGAACAAGTTTTGTGGTGCCTTTCAGCTGCCTACCGGGGTAGTGTAAAAACTACCAACAGAACTCGTTTCTGGCACCTTCCCCGGTGGAGCTGTGCATGGGGTGTGTTTGGAACATTTTGTCAGCAGCCGAGTCCAAAACTCAGCTCTTCCCCATCTCAGCCCAGAAAGCAGGTAGAAAAACTTTTGTGGTGCCTTTCAGCTGCCTACCGGGGTAGTGTAAAAACTACCAACAGAACTCATTTCTGGCACCTTTGCCGATGGGGCTGTGCATGGGGTGTGTTTGGAACATTTTGTCAGCAGCCTTGTCCAAAATTCAGCGATTCCCCATCTCAGCCCAGAAAGCAGGTAGAACAAGTTTTGTGGTGCCTTTCAGCTGCCTACCGGGGTAGTGTAAAAACTACTAAAAGAACTCCTTTCTCGCACCATCCCCGGTGGAGCTGTGCATGGGGTGTGTTTGGAACATTTTGTTACCAGCCGCGTCCAAAATTCAGCCGTTCCCCATCTCAGCCCAGAAAGCAGGTAGAACAAGTTTTGTGGTGCCTTTCAGCTGCCTACCGGGGTAGTGTAAAAACTACCAACAGAACTCGTTTCTGGCACCTTTGCCGGTGGAGCTGTGCATGGGGTGTGTTTGGAACATTCTGTTACCCAGCCGAGTCCAAAATTCAGCCGTTCCCCATCTCAGCCCAGAAAGCAGGTAGAACAAGTTTTGTGGTGCCTTTCAGCTGCCTACCGGGGTAGTGTAAAAACTACCAACAGAACTCGTTTCTGGCACCTTCCCCGGTGGAGTTGTGCATGGGGTGTGTTTGGAACATTTTGTCACCAGCCGAGTCCCAAAATTCAGCCGTTCCCCATCTCAGCCCAGAAAGCAGGTAGAACAAGTTTTGTGGTGCCTTTCAGCTGCCTACCGGGGTAGTGTAAAAACTACCAACAGAACTCGTTTCTGGCACCTTTGCGGGTGGAGTTGTGCATGGGGTGTGTTTGGAACATTTTGTCACCAGCCGAGTCCAAAATTCAGCTGTTCCCCATCTCTAGCCCAGGAAGCAGATAAGAACCGGTTTTATGGTGCCTTTCAGCTGCCTACCGGGGTAGTGTAAAAACTACCAACAGAACTCGTTTCTGGCACCTTTGCCGGTGGAGCTGTGCATGGGGTGTGTTTGGAACATTTTGTTACCAGCCGCGTCCAAAATTCAGCCGTTCCCCATCTCAGCCCAGAAAGCAGGTAGAACAAGTTTTGTGGTGCCTTTCAGCTGCCTACCGGGGTAGTGTAAAAACTACCAACAGAACTCATTTCTGGCACCTTTGCCGATGGAGCTGTGCATGGGGTGTGTTTGGAACATTTTGTCACCAGCCGAGTCCAAAATTCAGCGATTCCCCATCTCAGCCCAGAAAGCAGGTAGAACAAGTTTTGTGGTGCCTTTCAGCTGCCTACCGGGGTTAGTGTAAAAACTACCAACAGAACTCATTTCTGGCACCTTCCTCGGTGGAGTTGTGCATGGGGTGTGTTTGGAACATTTTGTTACCAGCCGAGTCCAAAATTCAGCCGTTCCCCATCTCAGCCCAGAAAGCAGGTAGAACAAGTTTTGTGGTGCCTTTCAGCTGCCTACCGGGGTAGTGTAAAAACTACCAACAGAACTCATTTCTGGCACCTTTGCCGATGGAGCTGTGCATGGGGTGTGTTTGGAACATTTTGTTACCAGCCGAGTCCAAAATTCAGCCGTTCCCCATCTCAGCCCAGAAAGCAGGTAGAACAAGTTTTGTGGTGCCTTTCAGCTGCCTACCGGGGTAGTGTAAAAAACTACCAACAGAACTCGTTTCTGGCACCTTCCTCGGTGGAGTTGTGCATGGGGTGTGTTTGGAACATTTTGTCACCAGCCGAGTCCAAAATTCAGCTATTCCCCATCTCAGCCCAGAAAGCAGGTAGAAAAACTTTTGTGGTGCCTTTCAGCTGCCTACCGGGGTAGTGTAAAAACTACCAACAGAACTCGTTTCTGGCACCTTCCCCGGTGGAGTTGTGCATGGGGTGTGTTTGGAACATTTTGTCACCAGCCGAGTCCAAAATTCAGCGATTCCCCATCTCAGCCCAGAAAGCAGGTAGAACACGTTTTGTGGTGCCTTCCTCTTGCCTACCGGGGTAGTGTAAAAACTACTAAAAGAACTCCTTTCTCGCACCATCCCCGGTGGAGTTGTGCATGGGGTGTGTTTGGAACATTTTGTCACCAGCCGAGTCCAAAATTCAGCGATTCTCCATCTCAGCCCAGAAAGCAGGTAGAACACGTTTTGTGGTGCCTTTCAGCTGCCTACCGGGGTAGTGTAAAAACTACCAACAGAACTCGTTTCTGGCACCTTTGCCGGTGGAGCTGTGCATGGGGTGTGTTTGGAACATTTTGTTACCAGCCGCGTCCAAAATTCAGCCGTTCCCCATCTCAGCCCAGAAAGCAGGTAGAACAAGTTTTGTGGTGCCTTTCAGCTGCCTACCGGGGTAGTGTAAAAACTACCAACAGAACTCGTTTCTGGCACCTTCCTCGGTGGAGTTGTGCATGGGGTGTGTTTGGAACATTTTGTTACCTGCCGAGTCCAAAATTCAGCCGTTCCCCATCTCAGCCCAGAAAGCAGGTAGAACAAGTTTTGTGGTGCCTTTCAGCTGCCTACCGGGGTAGTGTAAAAACTACCAACAGAACTCATTTCTGGCACCTTTGCCGATGGAGCTGTGCATGGGGTGTGTTTGGAACATTTTGTTACCAGCCGAGTCCAAAATTCAGCCGTTCCCCATCTCAGCCCAGAAAGCAGGTAGAACAGTTTTGTGGTGCCTTTCTCTTGCCTACCGGGGTAGTGTAAAAACTACCAACAGAACTCGTTTCTGGCACCTTCCCCGGTGGAGTTGTGCATGGGGTGTGTTTGGAACATTTTGTCACCAGCCGAGTCCAAAATTCAGCGATTCCCCATCTCAGCCCAGAAAGCAGGTAGAACAAGTTTTGTGGTGCCTTTCAGCTGCCTACCGGGGTAGTGTAAAAACTACCAACAGAACTCGTTTCTGGCACCTTCCCCGGTGGAGTTGTGCATGGGGTGTGTTTGGAACATTTTGTCACCAGCCGAGTCCAAAATTCAGCCGTTCCCCATCTCAGCCCAGAAAGCAGGTAGAACAAGTTTTGTGGTGCCTTTCAGCTGCCTACCGGGGTAGTGTAAAAACTACTAAAAGAACTCCTTTCTCGCACCATCCCCGGTGGAGTTGTGCATGGGGTGTGTTTGGAACATTTTGTCACCAGCCGAGTCCAAAATTCAGCGATTCTCCATCTCAGCCCAGAAAGCAGGTAGAACACGTTTTGTGGTGCCTTTCAGCTGCCTACCGGGGTAGTGTAAAAACTACCAACAGAACTCGTTTCTGGCACCTTTGCCGGTGGAGCTGTGCATGGGGTGTGTTTGGAACATTTTGTTACCAGCCGCGTCCAAAATTCAGCCGTTCCCCATCTCAGCCCAGAAAGCAGGTAGAACAAGTTTTGTGGTGCCTTTCAGCTGCCTACCGGGGTAGTGTAAAAACTACCAACAGAACTCATTTCTGGCACCTTTGCCGATGGAGCTGTGCATGGGGTGTGTTTGGAACATTTTGTCAGCAGCCGAGTCCAAAATTCAGCGATTCCCCATCTCAGCCCAGAAAGCAGGTAGAACAAGTTTTGTGGTGCCTTTCAGCTGCCTACCGGGGTAGTGTAAAAACTACCAACAGAACTCGTTTCTGGCACCTTTCTCGGTGGAGTTGTGCATGGGGTGTGTTTGGAACATTTTGTTACCAGCCGAGTCCAAAATTCAGCCGTTCCCCATCTCAGCCCAGAAAGCAGGTAGAACAAGTTTTGTGGTGCCTTTCAGCTGCCTACCGGGGTAGTGTAAAAACTACCAACAGAACTCATTTCTGGCACCTTCCCCGGTGGAGTTGTGCATGGGGTGTGTTTGGAACATTTTGTCACCAGCCGAGTCCAAAATTCAGCTGTTCCCCATCTCTAGCCCAGGAAGCAGATAAGAACCGGTTTTATGGTGCCTTTCAGCTGCCTACCGGGGTAGTGTAAAAACTACCAACAGAACTCGTTTCTGGCACCTTCCCCGGTGGAGTTGTGCATGGGGTGTGTTTGGAACATTTTGTCACCAGCCGAGTCCAAAATTCAGCGATTCCCCATCTAAGCCCAGAAAGCAGGTAGAACAAGTTTTGTGGTGCCTTTCAGCTGCCTACCGGGGTAGTGTAAAAACTACCAACAGAACTCGTTTCTGGCACCTTTGCCGGTGGAGCTGTGCATGGGGTGTGTTTGGAACGTTTTGTCACCAGCCGAGTCCAAAATTCAGCTGATCCCCATCTCAGCCCAGAAAGCAGGTAGAACAAGTTTTGTGGTGCCTTCCTCTTGCCTACCGGGGTAGTGTAAAAACTACTAAAAGAACTCCTTTCTCGCACCATCCCCGGTGGAGCTGTGCATGGGGTGTGTTTGGAACATTTTGTTACCAGCCGCGTCCAAAATTCAGCCGTTCCCCATCTCAGCCCAGAAAGCAGGTAGAACAAGTTTTGTGGTGCCTTTCAGCTGCCTACCGGGGTAGTGTAAAAACTACCAACAGAACTCGTTTCTGGCACCTTCCCCGGTGGAGTTGTGCATGGGGTGTGTTTGGAACATTTTGTCACCAGCCAAGTCCAAAATTCAGCGATTCCCCATCTCAGCCCAGAAAGCAGGTAGAACATGTTTTGTGGTGCCTTTCTCTTGCCTACCGGGGTAGTGTAAAAACTACCAACAGAACTCGTTTCTGGCACCTTCCCCGGTGGAGTTGTGCATGGGGTGTGTTTGGAACATTTTGTCAGCAGCCGAGTCCAAAATTCAGCGATTCCCCATCTCAGCCCAGAAAGCAGGTAGAACACGTTTTGTGGTGCCTTCCTCTTGCCTACCGGGGTAGTGTAAAAACTACTAAAAGAACTCCTTTCTCGCACCATCCCCGGTGGAGTTGTGCATGGGGTGTGTTTGGAACATTTTGTCACCAGCCGAGTCCAAAATTCAGCGATTCTCCATCTCAGCCCAGAAAGCAGGTAGAACACGTTTTGTGGTGCCTTCCTCTTGCCTACCGGGGTAGTGTAAAAACTACTAAAAGAACTCCTTTCTCGCACCATCCCCGGTGGAGTTGTGCATGGGGTGTGTTTGGAACATTTTGTCACCAGCCGAGTCCAAAATTCAGCGATTCTCCATCTCAGCCCAGAAAGCAGGTAGAACACGTTTTGTGGTGCCTTTCAGCTGCCTACCGGGGTAGTGTAAAAACTACCAACAGAACTCGTTTCTGGCACCTTTGCCGGTGGAGCTGTGCATGGGGTGTGTTTGGAACATTTTGTTACCAGCCGCGTCCAAAATTCAGCCGTTCCCCATCTCAGCCCAGAAAGCAGGTAGAACAAGTTTTGTGGTGCCTTTCAGCTGCCTACCGGGGTAGTGTAAAAACTACCAACAGAACTCGTTTCTGGCACCTTCCCCGGTGGAGTTGTGCATGGGGTGTGTTTGGAACATTTTGTCACCAGCCGAGTCCAAAATTCAGCCGTTCCCCATCTCAGCCCAGAAAGCAGGTAGAACAAGTTTTGTGGTGCCTTTCAGCTGCCTACCGGGGTAGTGTAAAAACTACTAAAAGAACTCCTTTCTCGCACCATCCCCGGTGGAGTTGTGCATGGGGTGTGTTTGGAACATTTTGTCACCAGCCGAGTCCAAAATTCAGCGATTCTCCATCTCAGCCCAGAAAGCAGGTAGAACACGTTTTGTGGTGCCTTTCAGCTGCCTACCGGGGTAGTGTAAAAACTACCAACAGAACTCGTTTCTGGCACCTTTGCCGGTGGAGCTGTGCATGGGGTGTGTTTGGAACATTTTGTTACCAGCCGCGTCCAAAATTCAGCCGTTCCCCATCTCAGCCCAGAAAGCAGGTAGAACAAGTTTTGTGGTGCCTTTCAGCTGCCTACCGGGGTAGTGTAAAAACTACCAACAGAACTCATTTCTGGCACCTTCCCCGGTGGAGCTGTGCATGGGGTGTGTTTGGAACATTTTGTCAGCAGCCGAGTCCAAAATTCAGCGATTCCCCATCTCAGCCCAGAAAGCAGGTAGAACAAGTTTTGTGGTGCCTTTCAGCTGCCTACCGGGGTAGTGTAAAAACTACCAACAGAACTCGTTTCTGGCACCTTTCTCGGTGGAGTTGTGCATGGGGTGTGTTTGGAACATTTTGTTACCAGCCGAGTCCAAAATTCAGCCGTTCCCCATCTCAGCCCAGAAAGCAGGTAGAACAAGTTTTGTGGTGCCTTTCAGCTGCCTACCGGGGTAGTGTAAAAACTACCAACAGAACTCATTTCTGGCACCTTTGCCGATGGAGCTGTGCATGGGGTGTGTTTGGAACATTTTGTTACCAGCCGAGTCCAAAATTCAGCGATTCCCCATCTCAGCCCAGAAAGCAGGTAGAACAAGTTTTGTGGTGCCTTTCAGCTGCCTACCGGGGTAGTGTAAAAACTACCAACAGAACTCGTTTCTGGCACCTTCCCCGGTGGAGTTGTGCATGGGGTGTGTTTGGAACATTTTGTCAGCAGCCGAGTCCAAAATTCAGCGATTCCCCATCTCAGCCCAGAAAGCAGGTAGAACAAGTTTTGTGGTGCCTTTCAGCTGCCTACCGGGGTAGTGTAAAAACTACCAACAGAACTCGTTTCTGGCACCTTCCCCGGTGGAGTTGTGCATGGGGTGTGTTTGGAACATTTTGTCACCAGCCGAGTCCAAAATTCAGCGATTCCCCATCTCAGCCCAGAAAGCAGGTAGAAAAACTTTTGTGGTGCCTTCCTCTTGCCTACCGGGGTAGTGTAAAAAGTACCAACAGAACTCGTTTCTGGCACCTTCCCCGGTGGAGTTGTGCATGGGGTGTGTTTGGAACATTTTGTCACCAGCCGAGTCCAAAATTCAGCCGTTCCCCATCTAAGCCCAGAAAGCAGGTAGAACATGTTTTGTGGTGCCTTTCAGCTGCCTACCGGGGTAGTGTAAAAACTACCAACAGAACTCGTTTCTGGCACCTTTGCGGGTGGAGCTGTGCATGGGGTGTGCTTGGAACATTTTGTCAGCAGCCGAGTCCAAAACTCAGCTGTTCCCCATCTCAGCCCAGAAAGCAGGTAGAAAAATTTTTGTGGTGCCTTTCAGCTGCCTACCGGGGTAGTGTAAAAACTACCAACAGAACTCATTTCTGGCACCTTTGCCGATGGAGCTGTGCATGGGGTGTGTTTGGAACATTTTGTTACCAGCCGAGTCCAAAATTCAGCCGTTCCCCATCTCAGCCCAGAAAGCAGGTAGAACAAGTTTTGTGGTGCCTTTCTCTTGCCTACCGGGGTAGTGTAAAAACTACCAACAGAACTCGTTTCTGGCACCTTCCCCGGTGGAGTTGTGCATGGGGTGTGTTTGGAACATTTTGTCACCAGCCGAGTCCAAAATTCAGCGATACCCCATCTCAGCCCAGAAAGCAGGTAGAACATGTTTTGTGGTGCCTTTCTCTTGCCTACCGGGGTAGTGTAAAAACTACCAACAGAACTCATTTCTGGCACCTTTGCCGATGGAGCTGTGCATGGGGTGTGTTTGGAACATTTTGTTACCAGCCGAGTCCAAAATTCAGCCGTTCCCCATCTCAGCCCAGAAAGCAGGTAGAACAAGTTTTGTGGTGCCTTTCAGCTGCCTACCGGGGTAGTGTAAAAACTACCAACAGAACTCGTTTCTGGCACCTTCCCCGGTGGAGTTGTGCATGGGGTGTGTTTGGAACATCCTGTCACCAGCCGAGTCCAAAATTCAGCTGTTCCCCATCTCTAGCCCAGGAAGCAGATAAGAACCGGTTTTATGGTGCCTTTCAGCTGCCTACCGGGGTAGTGTAAAAACTACCAACAGAACTCGTTTCTGGCACCTTCCCCGGTGGAGTTGTGCATGGGGTGTGTTTGGAACATTTTGTCACCAGCCGAGTCCAAAATTCAGCTGATCCCCATCTCAGCCCAGAAAGCAGGTAGAACAAGTTTTGTGGTGCCTTCCTCTTGCCTACCGGGGTAGTGTAAAAACTACTAAAAGAACTCCTTTCTCGCACCATCCCCGGTGGAGCTGTGCATGGGGTGTGTTTGGAACATTTTGTTACCAGCCGAGTCCAAAATTCAGCCGTTCCCCATCTCAGCCCAGAAAGCAGGTAGAACAAGTTTTGTGGTGCCTTTCAGCTGCCTACCGGGGTAGTGTAAAAACTACCAACAGAACTCGTTTCTGGCACCTTTGCGGGTGGAGTTGTGCATGGGGTGTGTTTGGATCATTTTGTCACCAGCCGAGTCCAAAATTCAGCCGTTCCCCATCTCAGCCCAGAAAGCAGGTAGAACAAGTTTTGTGGTGCCTTTCAGCTGCCTACCGGGGTACTGTAAAAACTACCAACAGAACTCGTTTCTGGCACCTTCCTCGGTGGAGTTGTGCATGGGGTGTGTTTGGAACATTTTGTCACCAGCCGAGTCCAAAATTCAGCGATTCCCCATCTCAGCCCAGAAAGCAGGTAGAACATGTTTTGTGGTGCCTTTCTCTTGCCTACCGGGGTAGTGTAAAAACTACCAACAGAACTCGTTTCTGGCACCTTCCCCGGTGGAGTTGTGCATGGGGTGTGTTTGGAACATTTTGTCACCAGCCGAGTCCAAAATTCAGCGATTCCCCATCTCAGCCCAGAAAGCAGGTAGAACACGTTTTGTGGTGCCTTCCTCTTGCCTACCGGGGTAGTGTAAAAACTACTAAAAGAACTCCTTTATCGCACCATCCCCGGTGGAGTTGTGCATGGGGTGTGTTTGGAACATTTTGTCACCAGCCGAGTCCAAAATTCAGCGATTCTCCATCTCAGCCCAGAAAGCAGGTAGAACACGTTTTGTGGTGCCTTTCAGCTGCCTACCGGGGTAGTGTAAAAACTACCAACAGAACTCGTTTCTGGCACCTTTGCCGGTGGAGCTGTGCATGGGGTGTGTTTGGAACATTTTGTTACCAGCCGCGTCCAGAATTCAGCCGTTCCCCATCTCAGCCCAGAAAGCAGGTAGAACAAGTTTTGTGGTGCCTTTCAGCTGCCTACCGGGGTAGTGTAAAAACTACCAACAGAACTCGTTTCTGGCACCTTCCCCGGTGGAGTTGTGCATGGGGTGTGTTTGGAACATTTTGTTACCAGCCGAGTCCAAAATTCAGCCGTTCCCCATCTCAGCCCAGAAAGCAGGTAGAACAAGTTTTGTGGTGCCTTTCAGCTGCCTACCGGGGTAGTGTAAAAACTACCAACAGAACTCGTTTCTGGCACCTTCCCCGGTGGAGTTGTGCATGGGGTGTGTTTGGAACATTTTGTCACCAGCCGAGTCCAAAATTCAGCGATTCCCCATCTCAGCCCAGAAAGCAGGTAGAACACGTTTTGTGGTGCCTTCCTCTTGCCTACCGGGGTAGTGTAAAAACTACCAACAGAACTCGTTTCTGGCACCTTCCCCGGTGGAGTTGTGCATGGGGTGTGTTTGGAACATTTTGTCACCAGCCGAGTCCAAAATTCAGCCGTTCCCCATCTCAGCCCAGAAAGCAGGTAGAACAAGTTTTGTGGTGCCTTTCAGCTGCCTACCGGGGTACTGTAAAAACTACCAACAGAACTCGTTTCTGGCACCTTCCTCGGTGGAGTTGTGCATGGGGTGTGTTTGGAACATTTTGTCACCAGCCGAGTCCAAAATTCAGCGATTCCCCATCTCTAGCCCAGGAAGCAGATAAGAACCGGTTTTATGGTGCCTTTCAGCTGCCTACCGGGGTAGTGTAAAAACTACCAACAGAACTCGTTTCTGGCACCTTCCCCGGTGGAGTTGTGCATGGGGTGTGTTTGGAACATTTTGTCACCAGCCGAGTCCAAAATTCAGCTGATCCCCATCTCAGCCCAGAAAGCAGGTAGAACAAGTTTTGTGGTGCCTTCCTCTTGCCTACCGGGGTAGTGTAAAAACTACTAAAAGAACTCCTTTCTCGCACCATCCCCGGTGGAGCTGTGCATGGGGTGTGTTTGGAACATTTTGTTACCAGCCGAGTCCAAAATTCAGCCGTTCCCCATCTCAGCCCAGAAAGCAGGTAGAACAAGTTTTGTGGTGCCTTTCTCTTGCCTACCGGGGTAGTGTAAAAACTACCAACAGAACTCGTTTCTGGCACCTTCCTCGGTGGAGTTGTGCATGGGGTGTGTTTGGAACATTTTGTCACCAGCCGAGTCCAAAATTCAGCGATTCCCCATCTCAGCCCAGAAAGCAGGTAGAACATGTTTTGTGGTGCCTTTCTCTTGCCTACCGGGGTAGTGTAAAAACTACCAACAGAACTCGTTTCTGGCACCTTCCCCGGTGGAGTTGTGCATGGGGTGTGTTTGGAACATTTTGTCAGCAGCCGAGTCCAAAATTCAGCGATTCCCCATCTCAGCCCAGAAAGCAGGTAGAACACGTTTTGTGGTGCCTTCCTCTTGCCTACCGGGGTAGTGTAAAAACTACTAAAAGAACTCCTTTCTCGCACCATCCCCGGTGGAGTTGTGCATGGGGTGTGTTTGGAACATTTTGTCACCAGCCGAGTCCAAAATTCAGCGATTCTCCATCTCAGCCCAGAAAGCAGGTAGAACACGTTTTGTGGTGCCTTCCTCTTGCCTACCGGGGTAGTGTAAAAACTACTAAAAGAACTCCTTTCTCGCACCATCCCCGGTGGAGTTGTGCATGGGGTGTGTTTGGAACATTTTGTCACCAGCCGAGTCCAAAATTCAGCGATTCTCCATCTCAGCCCAGAAAGCAGGTAGAACACGTTTTGTGGTGCCTTTCAGCTGCCTACCGGGGTAGTGTAAAAACTACCAACAGAACTCGTTTCTGGCACCTTTGCCGGTGGAGCTGTGCATGGGGTGTGTTTGGAACATTTTGTTACCAGCCGCGTCCAAAATTCAGCCGTTCCCCATCTCAGCCCAGAAAGCAGGTAGAACAAGTTTTGTGGTGCCTTTCAGCTGCCTACCGGGGTAGTGTAAAAACTACCAACAGAACTCGTTTCTGGCACCTTCCCCGGTGGAGTTGTGCATGGGGTGTGTTTGGAACATTTTGTCACCAGCCGAGTCCAAAATTCAGCCGTTCCCCATCTCAGCCCAGAAAGCAGGTAGAACAAGTTTTGTGGTGCCTTTCAGCTGCCTACCGGGGTAGTGTAAAAACTACTAAAAGAACTCCTTTCTCGCACCATCCCCGGTGGAGTTGTGCATGGGGTGTGTTTGGAACATTTTGTCACCAGCCGAGTCCAAAATTCAGCGATTCTCCATCTCAGCCCAGAAAGCAGGTAGAACACGTTTTGTGGTGCCTTTCAGCTGCCTACCGGGGTAGTGTAAAAACTACCAACAGAACTCGTTTCTGGCACCTTTGCCGGTGGAGCTGTGCATGGGGTGTGTTTGGAACATTTTGTTACCAGCCGCGTCCAAAATTCAGCCGTTCCCCATCTCAGCCCAGAAAGCAGGTAGAACAAGTTTTGTGGTGCCTTTCAGCTGCCTACCGGGGTAGTGTAAAAACTACCAACAGAACTCATTTCTGGCACCTTCCCCGGTGGAGCTGTGCATGGGGTGTGTTTGGAACATTTTGTCAGCAGCCGAGTCCAAAATTCAGCGATTCCCCATCTCAGCCCAGAAAGCAGGTAGAACAAAGTTTTGTGGTGCCTTTCAGCTGCCTACCGGGGTAGTGTAAAAACTACCAACAGAACTCGTTTCTGGCACCTTTCTCGGTGGAGTTGTGCATGGGGTGTGTTTGGAACATTTTGTTACCAGCCGAGTCCAAAATTCAGCCGTTCCCCATCTCAGCCCAGAAAGCAGGTAGAACAAGTTTTGTGGTGCCTTTCAGCTGCCTACCGGGGTAGTGTAAAAACTACCAACAGAACTCATTTCTGGCACCTTTGCCGATGGAGCTGTGCATGGGGTGTGTTTGGAACATTTTGTTACCAGCCGAGTCCAAAATTCAGCGATTCCCCATCTCAGCCCAGAAAGCAGGTAGAACAAGTTTTGTGGTGCCTTTCAGCTGCCTACCGGGGTAGTGTAAAAACTACCAACAGAACTCGTTTCTGGCACCTTCCCCGGTGGAGCTGTGCATGGGGTGTGTTTGGAACATTCTGTCACCAGCCGAGTCCAAAATTCAGCGATTCCCCATCTCAGCCCAGAAAGCAGGTAGAACAAGTTTTGTGGTGCCTTTCAGCTGCCTACCGGGGTAGTGTAAAAACTACCAACAGAACTCGTTCTGGCACCTTCCCCGGTGGAGTTGTGCATGGGGTGTGTTTGGAACATTTTGTCACCAGCCGAGTCCAAAATTCAGCGATTCCCCATCTCAGCCCAGAAAGCAGTAGAAAAACTTTTGTGGTGCCTTCCTCTTGCCTACCGGGGTAGTGTAAAAAGTACCAACAGAACTCGTTTCTGGCACCTTCCCCGGTGGAGTTGTGCATGGGGTGTGTTTGGAACATTTTGTCACCAGCCGAGTCCAAAATTCAGCCGTTCCCCATCTAAGCCCAGAAAGCAGGTAGAACATGTTTTGTGGTGCCTTTCAGCTGCCTACCGGGGTAGTGTAAAAACTACCAACAGAACTCGTTTCTGGCACCTTTGCGGGTGGAGCTGTGCATGGGGTGTGCTTGGAACATTTTGTCAGCAGCCGAGTCCAAAACTCAGCTGTTCCCCATCTCAGCCCAGAAAGCAGGTAGAAAAATTTTTGTGGTGCCTTTCAGCTGCCTACCGGGGTAGTGTAAAAACTACCAACAGAACTCATTTCTGGCACCTTTGCCGATGGAGCTGTGCATGGGGTGTGTTTGGAACATTTTGTTACCAGCCGAGTCCAAAATTCAGCCGTTCCCCATCTCAGCCCAGAAAGCAGGTAGAACAAGTTTTGTGGTGCCTTTCTCTTGCCTACCGGGGTAGTGTAAAAACTACCAACAGAACTCGTTTCTGGCACCTTCCCCGGTGGAGTTGTGCATGGGGTGTGTTTGGAACATTTTGTCACCAGCCGAGTCCAAAATTCAGCGATACCCCATCTCAGCCCAGAAAGCAGGTAGAACATGTTTTGTGGTGCCTTTTCTCTTGCCTACCGGGGTAGTGTAAAAACTACCAACAGAACTCATTTCTGGCACCTTTGCCGATGGAGCTGTGCATGGGGTGTGTTTGGAACATTTTGTTACCAGCCGAGTCCAAAATTCAGCCGTTCCCCATCTCAGCCCAGAAAGCAGGTAGAACAAGTTTTGTGGTGCCTTTCAGCTGCCTACCGGGGGTAGTGTAAAAACTACCAACAGAACTCGTTTCTGGCACCTTCCCCGGTGGAGTTGTGCATGGGGTGTGTTTGGAACATCCTGTCACCAGCCGAGTCCAAAATTCAGCTGTTCCCCATCTCTAGCCCAGGAAGCAGATAAGAACCGGTTTTATGGTGCCTTTCAGCTGCCTACCGGGGTAGTGTAAAAACTACCAACAGAACTCGTTTCTGGCACCTTCCCCGGTGGAGTTGTGCATGGGGTGTGTTTGGAACATTTTGTCACCAGCCGAGTCCAAAATTCAGCTGATCCCCATCTCAGCCCAGAAAGCAGGTAGAACAAGTTTTGTGGTGCCTTCCTCTTGCCTACCGGGGTAGTGTAAAAACTACTAAAAGAACTCCTTTCTCGCACCATCCCCGGTGGAGCTGTGCATGGGGTGTGTTTGGAACATTTTGTTACCAGCCGAGTCCAAAATTCAGCCGTTCCCCATCTCAGCCCAGAAAGCAGGTAGAACAAGTTTTGTGGTGCCTTTCAGCTGCCTACCGGGGTAGTGTAAAAACTACCAACAGAACTCGTTTCTGGCACCTTTGCGGGTGGAGTTGTGCATGGGGTGTGTTTGGATCATTTTGTCACCAGCCGAGTCCAAAATTCAGCCGTTCCCCATCTCAGCCCAGAAAGCAGGTAGAACAAGTTTTGTGGTGCCTTTCAGCTGCCTACCGGGGGTACTGTAAAAACTACCAACAGAACTCGTTTCTGGCACCTTCCTCGGTGGAGTTGTGCATGGGGTGTGTTTGGAACATTTTGTCACCAGCCGAGTCCAAAATTCAGCGATTCCCCATCTCAGCCCAGAAAGCAGGTAGAACATGTTTTGTGGTGCCTTTCTCTTGCCTACCGGGGTAGTGTAAAAACTACCAACAGAACTCGTTTCTGGCACCTTCCCCGGTGGAGTTGTGCATGGGGTGTGTTTGGAACATTTTGTCACCAGCCGAGTCCAAAATTCAGCGATTCCCCATCTAAGCCCAGAAAGCAGGTAGAACACGTTTTGTGGTGCCTTCCTCTTGCCTACCGGGGTAGTGTAAAAACTACTAAAAGAACTCCTTTATCGCACCATCCCCGGTGGAGTTGTGCATGGGGTGTGTTTGGAACATTTTGTCACCAGCCGAGTCCAAAATTCAGCGATTCTCCATCTCAGCCCAGAAAGCAGGTAGAACACGTTTTGTGGTGCCTTTCAGCTGCCTACCGGGGTAGTGTAAAAACTACCAACAGAACTCGTTTCTGGCACCTTTGCCGGTGGAGCTGTGCATGGGGTGTGTTTGGAACATTTTGTTACCAGCCGCGTCCAAAATTCAGCCGTTCCCCATCTCAGCCCAGAAAGCAGGTAGAACAAGTTTTGTGGTGCCTTTCAGCTGCCTACCGGGGTAGTGTAAAAACTACCAACAGAACTCGTTTCTGGCACCTTCCCCGGTGGAGTTGTGCATGGGGTGTGTTTGGAACATTTTGTTACCAGCCGAGTCCAAAATTCAGCCGTTCCCCATCTCAGCCCAGAAAGCAGGTAGAACAAGTTTTGTGGTGCCTTTCTCTTGCCTACCGGGGTAGTGTAAAAACTACCAACAGAACTCGTTTCTGGCACCTTCCCCGGTGGAGTTGTGCATGGGGTGTGTTTGGAACATTTTGTCACCAGCCGAGTCCAAAATTCAGCGATTCCCCATCTCAGCCCAGAAAGCAGGTAGAACACGTTTTGTGGTGCCTTCCTCTTGCCTACCGGGGTAGTGTAAAAACTACCAACAGAACTCGTTTCTGGCACCTTCCCCGGTGGAGTTGTGCATGGGGTGTGTTTGGAACATTTTGTCACCAGCCGAGTCCAAAATTCAGCCGTTCCCCATCTCAGCCCAGAAAGCAGGTAGAACAAGTTTTGTGGTGCCTTTCAGCTGCCTACCGGGGTACTGTAAAAACTACCAACAGAACTCGTTTCTGGCACCTTCCTCGGTGGAGTTGTGCATGGGGTGTGTTTGGAACATTTTGTCACCAGCCGAGTCCAAAATTCAGCGATTCCCCATCTCTAGCCCAGGAAGCAGATAAGAACCGGTTTTATGGTGCCTTTCAGCTGCCTACCGGTGGTAGTGTAAAAACTACCAACAGAACTCGTTTCTGGCACCTTCCCCGGTGGAGTTGTGCATGGGGTGTGTTTGGAACATTTTGTCACCAGCCGAGTCCAAAATTCAGCTGATCCCCATCTCAGCCCAGAAAGCAGGTAGAACAAGTTTTGTGGTGCCTTCCTCTTGCCTACCGGGGTAGTGTAAAAACTACTAAAAGAACTCCTTTCTCGCACCATCCCCGGTGGAGCTGTGCATGGGGTGTGTTTGGAACATTTTGTTACCAGCCGAGTCCAAAATTCAGCCGTTCCCCATCTCAGCCCAGAAAGCAGGTAGAACAAGTTTTGTGGTGCCTTTCAGCTGCCTACCGGGGTAGTGTTAAAAACTACCAACAGAACTCGTTTCTGGCACCTTTGCGGGTGGAGTTGTGCATGGGGGTGTGTTTGGATCATTTTGTTACCAGCCGAGTCCAAAATTCAGCCGTTCCCCATCTCAGCCCAGAAAGCAGGTAGAACAAGTTTTGTGGTGCCTTTCAGCTGCCTACCGGGGTACTGTAAAAACTACCAACAGAACTCGTTTCTGGCACCTTCCTCGGTGGAGTTGTGCATGGGGTGGTGTTTGGAACATTTTGTCACCAGCCGAGTCCAAAATTCAGCGATTCCCCATCTCAGCCCAGAAAGCAGGTAGAACATGTTTTGTGGTGCCTTTCTCTTGCCTACCGGGGTAGTGTAAAAACTACCAACAGAACTCGTTTCTGGCACCTTCCCCGGTGGAGCTGTGCATGGGGTGTGTTTGGAACATTTTGTCACCAGCCGAGTCCAAAATTCAGCGATTCCCCATCTCAGCCCAGAAAGCAGGTAGAACACGTTTTGTGGTGCCTTCCTCTTGCCTACCGGGGTAGTGTAAAAACTACTAAAAGAACTCCTTTCTCGCACCATCCCCGGTGGAGTTGTGCATGGGGTGTGTTTGGAACATTTTGTCACCAGCCGAGTCCAAAATTCAGCGATTCTCCATCTCAGCCCAGAAAGCAGGTAGAACACGTTTTGTGGTGCCTTTCAGCTGCCTACCGGGGTAGTGTAAAAACTACCAACAGAACTCGTTTCTGGCACCTTTGCCGGTGGAGCTGTGCATGGGGTGTGTTTGGAACATTTTGTTACCAGCCGCGTCCAAAATTCAGCCGTTCCCCATCTCAGCCCAGAAAGCAGGTAGAACAAGTTTTGTGGTGCCTTTCAGCTGCCTACCGGGGTAGTGTAAAAACTACCAACAGAACTCGTTTCTGGCACCTTCCCCGGTGGAGTTGTGCATGGGGTGTGTTTGGAACATTTTGTTACCAGCCGAGTCCAAAATTCAGCCGTTCCCCATCTCAGCCAGAAAGCAGGTAGAACAAGTTTTGTGGTGCCTTTCTCTTGCCTACCGGGGTAGTGTAAAAACTACCAACAGAACTCGTTTCTGGCACCTTCCCCGGTGGAGTTGTGCATGGGGTGTGTTTGGAACATTTTGTCAGCAGCCGAGTCCAAAATTCAGCGATTCCCCATCTCAGCCCAGAAAGCAGGTAGAACACGTTTTGTGGTGCCTTCCTCTTGCCTACCGGGGGTAGTGTAAAAACTACCAACAGAACTCGTTTCTGGCACCTTCCCCGGTGGAGTTGTGCATGGGGTGTGTTTGGAACATTTTGTCACCAGCCGAGTCCAAAATTCAGCCGTTCCCCATCTCAGCCCAGAAAGCAGGTAGAACAAGTTTTGTGGTGCCTTTCAGCTGCCTACCGGGGGTACTGTAAAAACTACCAACAGAACTCGTTTCTGGCACCTTCCTCGGTGGAGTTGTGCATGGGGTGTGTTTGGAACATTTTGTCACCAGCCGAGTCCAAAATTCAGCGATTCCCCATCTCAGCCCAGAAAGCAGGTGTAGAACAAGTTTTGTGGTGCCTTTCAGCTGCCTACCGGGGTAGTGTAAAAACTACAAACAGAACTCGTTTCTGGCACCTTCCCCGGTGGAGTTGTGCATGGGGTGTGTTTGGAACATTTTGTCACCAGCCGAGTCCAAAATTCAGCGATTCCCCATCTCAGCCCAGAAAGCAGGTAGAACAAGTTTTGTGGTGCCTTTCAGCTGCCTACCGGGGTAGTGTAAAAACTACCAACAGAACTCATTTCTGGCACCTTTGCCGGTGGAGCTGTGCATGTGGTGTGTTTGGAACATTTTGTTACCAGCCGAGTCCAAAATTCAGCCGTTCCCCATCTCAGCCCAGAAAGCAGGTAGAACAAGTTTTGTGGTGCCTTTCTCTTGCCTACCGGGGGTAGTGTAAAAAACTACCAACAGAACTCGTTTCTGGCACCTTCCCCGGTGGAGTTGTGCATGGGGTGTGTTTGGAACATTTTGTCAGCAGCCGAGTCCAAAATTCAGCGATTCCCCATCTCAGCCCAGAAAGCAGGTAGAACAAGTTTTGTGGTGCCTTTCAGCTGCCTACCGGGGGTAGTGTAAAAACTACCAACAGAACTCGTTTCTGGCACCTTCCCCGGTGGAGCTGTGCATGGGGTGTGTTTGGAACGTTTTGTCACCAGCCGAGTCCAAAATTCAGCGATTCCCCATCTCAGCCCAGAAAGCAGGTAGAACAAGTTTTGTGGTGCCTTCCTCTTGCCTACCGGGGTAGTGTAAAAACTACTAAAAGAACTCCTTTCTCGCACCATCCCCGGTGGAGCTGTGCATGGGGTTGTGTTTGGAACATTTTGTTACCAGCCGCGTCCAAAATTCAGCCGTTCCCCATCTCAGCCCAGAAAGCAGGTAGAACAAGTTTTGTGGTGCCTTTCAGCTGCCTACCGGGGGTAGTGTAAAAACTACCAACAGAACTCGTTTCTGGCACCTTCCCCGGTGGAGTTGTGCATGGGGTGTGTTTGGATCATTTTGTTACCAGCCGAGTCCAAAACTCAGCGATTCCCCATCTCAGCCCAGAAAGCAGGTAGAACAAGTTTTGTGGTGCCTTTCAGCTGCCTACCAATGGTAGTGTAAAAGCTACCAAGAGAACTCCTGTCTGGCACCTTCCCCGGTGGAGTTGTGCATGGGGTGTGTTTGGAACATTTTGTCACCAGCCGAGTCCAAAATTCAGCCGTTCCCCATCTCAGCCCAGAAAGCAGGTAGAACAAGTTTTGTGGTGCCTTTCAGCTGCCTACCGGGGTACTGTAAAAAACTACCAACAGAACTCGTTTCTGGCACCTTCCTCGGTGGAGTTGTGCATGGGGGTGTGTTTGGAACATTTTGTCACCAGCCGAGTCCAAAATTCAGCGATTCCCCATCTCAGCCCAGAAAGCAGGTAGAACAAGTTTTGTGGTGCCTTTCAGCTGCCTACCGGGGTAGTGTAAAAACTACAAACAGAACTCGTTTCTGGCACCTTCCCCGGTGGAGTTGTGCATGGGGTGTATTTGGAACATTTTGTCAGCAGCCGAGTCCAAAATTCAGCGATTCCCCATCTCAGCCCAGAAAGCAGGTAGAACAAGTTTTGTGGTGCCTTTCAGCTGCCTACCGGGGGTAGTGTAAAAACTACCAACAGAACTCATTTCTGGCACCTTTGCCGGTGGAGCTGTGCATGTGGTGTGTTTGGAACATTTTGTTACCAGCCGAGTCCAAAATTCAGCCGTTCCCCATCTCAGCCCAGAAAGCAGGTAGAACAAGTTTTGTGGTGCCTTTCAGCTGCCTACCGGGGTAGTGTAAAAAACTACCAACAGAACTCGTTTCTGGCACCTTCCCCGGTGGAGTTGTGCATGGGGTGTGTTTGGAACATTTTGTCACCAGCCGAGTCCAAAATTCAGCCGTTCCCCATCTCAGCCCAGAAAGCAGGTAGAACAAGTTTTGTGGTGCCTTTCAGCTGCCTACCGGGGTAGTGTAAAAACTACAACAGAACTCGTTTCTGGCACCTTCCCCGGTGGAGTTGTGCATGGGGTGTGTTTGGAACATTTTGTTACCAGCCGAGTCCAAAATTCAGCCGTTCCCCATCTCAGCCCAGAAAGCAGGTAGAACAAGTTTTGTGGTGCCTTTCTCTTGCCTACCGGGGTAGTGTAAAAAACTACCAACAGAACTCGTTTCTGGCACCTTCCCCGGTGGAGTTGTGCATGGGGTGTGTTTGGAACATTTTGTCAGCAGCCGAGTCCAAAATTCAGCGATTCCCCATCTCAGCCCAGAAAGCAGGTAGAACAAGTTTTGTGGTGCCTTTCAGCTGCCTACCGGGGGTACTGTAAAAACTACCAAGAGAACTCGTTTCTGGCACCTTCCCCGGTGGAGTTGTGCATGGGGTGTGTTTGGAACATTTTGTCACCAGCCGAGTCCAAAATTCAGCGATTCCCCATCTCAGCCCAGAAAGCAGGTAGAACAAGTTTTGTGGTGCCTTTCAGCTGCCTACCGGGGTAGTGTAAAAAACTAGCAACAGTACTCGTTTCTGGCACCTTCCCCGGTGGAGTTGTGCATGGGGTGTGTTTGGAACATTTTGTCACCAGCCGAGTCCAAATTCAGCGATTCCCCATCTCAGCCCAGAAAGCAGGTAGAACACGTTTTGTGGTGCCTTTCAGCTGCCTACCGGGGTAGTGTAAAAACTACCAACAGAACTCGTTTCTGGCACCTTCCCGGTGGAGTTGTGCATGGGGTGTGTTTGGAACATTTTGTTACCAGCCGAGTCCAAAATTCAGCCGTTCCCCATCTCAGCCCAGAAAGCAGGTAGAACAAGTTTTGTGGTGCCTTTCAGCTGCCTACCGGGGGTACTGTAAAAACTACCAACAGAACTCGTTTCTGGCACCTTCCTCTGTGGAGTTGTGCATGGGGTGTGTTTGGAACATTTTGTCAGCAGCCGAGTCCAAAATTCAGCGATTCCCCATCTCAGCCCAGAAAGCAGGTAGAACAAGTTTTGTGGTGCCTTTCAGCTGCCTACCGGGGTAGTGTAAAAACTACCAACAGAACTCGTTTCTGGCACCTTTGCGGGTGGAGTTGTGCATGGGGTGTATTTGGAACATTTTGTCACCAGCCGAGTCCAAAACTCAGCGATTCCCCATCTCAGCCCAGAAAGCAGGTAGAACAAGTTTTGTGGTGCCTTTCAGCTGCCTACCGGGGTAGTGTAAAAACTACCAACAGAACTCATTTCTGGCACCTTTGCCGGTGGAGCTGTGCATGGGGGTGTGTTTGGAACATTTTGTTACCAGCCGAGTCCAAAATTCAGCCGTTCCCCATCTCAGCCCAGAAAGCAGGTAGAACAACTTTTGTGGTGCCTTTCTCTTGCCTACCGGGGTAGTGTAAAAACTACCAACAGAACTCGTTTCTGGCACCTTCCCCGGTGGAGTTGTGCATGGGGTGTGTTTGGAACATTTTGTCAGCAGCCGAGTCCAAAATTCAGCGATTCCCCATCTCAGCCCAGAAAGCAGGTAGAACAAGTTTTGTGGTGCCTTTCAGCTGCCTACCGGGGTACAGTAAAAACTACCAAGAGAACTCGTTTCTGGCACCTTCCCCGGTGGAGTTGTGCATGGGGTGTGTTTTGGAACATTTTGTCACCAGCCGAGTCCAAAATTCAGCGATTCCCCATCTCAGCCCAGAAAGCAGGTAGAACAAGTTTTGTGGTGCCTTTCAGCTGCCTACCGGGGTAGTGTAAAAACTAGCAACAGTACTCGTTTCTGGCACCTTCCCCGGTGGAGTTGTGCATGGGGTGTGTTTGGAACATTTTGTCACCAGCCGAGTCCAAAATTCAGCGATTCCCCATCTCAGCCCAGAAAGCAGGTAGAACACGTTTTGTGGTGCCTTTCAGCTGCCTACCGGGGTAGTGTAAAAACTACCAACAGAACTCGTTTCTGGCACCTTCCCCGGTGGAGTTGTGCATGGGGTGTGTGTTTGGAACATTTTGTTACCAGCCGAGTCCAAAATTCAGCCGTTCCCCATCTCAGCCAGAAAGCAGGTAGAACAAGTTTTGTGGTGCCTTTCAGCTGCCTACCGGGGTAGTGTAAAAACTACCAACAGAACTCGTTTCTGGCACCTTCCTCTGTGGAGTTGTGCATGGGGTGTGTTTGGAACATTTTGTCAGCAGCCGAGTCCAAAATTCAGCGATTCCCCATCTCAGCCCAGAAAGCAGGTAGAACAAGTTTTGTGGTGCCTTTCAGCTGCCTACCGGGGTAGTGTAAAAACTACCAACAGAACTCGTTTCTGGCACCTTTGCGGGTGGAGTTGTGCATGGGGTGTATTTGGAACATTTTGTCACCAGCCGAGTCCAAAACTCAGCGATTCCCCATCTCAGCCCAGAAAGCAGGTAGAACAAGTTTTGTGGTGCCTTTCAGCTGCCTACCGGGGGTAGTGTAAAAACTACCAACAGAACTCATTTCTGGCACCTTTGCCGGTGGAGCTGTGCATGGGGGTGTGTTTGGAACATTTTGTTACCAGCCGAGTCCAAAATTCAGCCGTTCCCCATCTCAGCCCAGAAAGCAGGTAGAACAACTTTTGTGGTGCCTTTCTCTTGCCTACCGGGGGTAGTGTAAAAACTACCAACAGAACTCGTTTCTGGCACCTTCCCCGGTGGAGTTGTGCATGGGGTGTGTTTGGAACATTTTGTCACCAGCCGAGTCCAAAATTCAGCGATTCCCCATCTCAGCCCAGAAAGCAGGTAGAACAAGTTTTGTGGTGCCTTTCAGCTGCCTACCGGGGTAGTGTAAAAACTACCAAGAGAACTCGTTTCTGGCACCTTCCCCGGTGGAGTTGTGCATGGGGTGTGTTTGGAACATTTTGTTACCAGCCGAGTCCAAAATTCAGCCGTTCCCCATCTCAGCCCAGAAAGCAGGTAGAACAAGTTTTGTGGTGCCTTTCTCTTGCCTACCGGGTAGTGTAAAAACTACCAACAGAACTCGTTTCTGGCACCTTCCCCGGTGGAGTTGTGCATGGGGTGTGTTTGGAACATTTTGTCACCAGCCGAGTCCAAAATTCAGCGATTCCCCATCTCAGCCCAGAAAGCAGGTAGAACACGTTTTGTGGTGCCTTCCTCTTGCCTACCGGGGTAGTGTAAAATACTACCAAGAGAACTCGTTTCTGGCAACCTTCCCCGGTGGAGTTGTGCATGGGGTGTGTTTGGAACATTTTGTCACCAGCCGAGTCCAAAATTCAGCGATTCCCCATCTCAGCCCAGAAAGCAGGTAGAACACGTTTTGTGGTGCCTTTCAGCTGCCTACCGGGGTAGTGTAAAAACTACCAACAGAACTCGTTTCTGGCACCTTCCCCGGTGAGTTGTGCATGGGGTGTGTTTGGAACATTTTGTCACCAGCCGAGTCCAAAATTCAGCGATTCCCCATCTCAGCCCAGAAAGCAGGGTAGAACAAGTTTTGTGGTGCCTTTCAGCTGCCTACCGGGGGTAGTGTAAAAAACTACCAACAGAACTCGTTTCTGGCACCTTCCCCGGTGGAGTTGTGCATGGGGTGTGTTTGGAACATTTTGTCACCAGCCGAGTCCAAAATTCAGCTGTTCCCCATCTCTAGCCCAGGAAGCAGATAAGAACCGGTTTTATGGTGCCTTTCAGCTGCCTACCGGGGGTAGTGTAAAAACTACCAACAGAACTCGTTTCTGGCACCTTCCCCGGTGGAGTTGTGCATGGGGTGTGTTTGGAACATCCTGTCACCAGCCGAGTCCAAAATTCAGCTGTTCCCCATCTCTAGCCCAGGAAGCAGATAAGAACCGGTTTTATGGTGCCTTTCAGCTGCCTACCGGGGTAGTGTAAAAACTACCAACAGAACTCGTTTCTGGCACCTTCCCCGGTGGAGTTGTGCATGGGGTGTGTTTGGAACATTTTGTCACCAGCCGAGTCCAAAATTCAGCGATTCCCCATCTCAGCCCAGAAAGCAGGTAGAACAAGTTTTGTGGTGCCTTTCAGCTGCCTACCGGGGTAGTGTAAAAACTACCAACAGAACTCGTTTCTGGCACCTTCCCCGGTGGAGTTGTGCATGGGGTGTGTTTGGAACATTTTGTTACCAGCCGAGTCCAAAATTCAGCCGTTCCCCATCTCAGCCCAGAAAGCAGGTAGAACAAGTTTTGTGGTGCCTTTCAGCTGCCTACCGGGGTAGTGTAAAAACTACTAAAAGAACTCCTTTCTCGCACCATCCCCGGTGGAGCTGTGCATGGGGTGTGTTTGGAACATTTTGTTACCAGCCGCGTCCAAAATTCAGCCGTCCCCATCTCAGCCCAGAAAGCAGGTAGAACAAGTTTTGTGGTGCCTTTCAGCTGCCTACCGGGGTAGTTTAAAACTACCAACAGAACTCGTTTCTGGCACCTTTGCGGGTGGAGTTGTGCATGGGGTGTGTTTGGATCATTTTGTTACCAGCCGAGTCCAAAATTCAGCCGTTCCCCATCTCAGCCCAGAAAGCAGGTAGAACAAGTTTTGTGGTGCCTTTCTCTTGCCTACCGGGGTAGTGTAAAAACTACCAACAGAACTTGTTTCTGGCACCTTCCTCGGTGGAGTTGTGCATGGGGGTGTGTTTGGAACATTTTGTCACCAGCCGAGTCCAAAATTCAGCGATTCCCCATCTCAGCCCAGAAAGCAGGTAGAACATGTTTTGTGGTGCCTTTCTCTTGCCTACCGGGGGTAGTGTAAAAACTACCAACAGAACTCGTTTCTGGCACCTTCCCCGGTGGAGTTGTGCATGGGGTGTGTTTGGAACATTTTGTCACCAGCCGAGTCCAAAATTCAGCGATTCCCCATCTCAGCCCAGAAAGCAGGTAGAACACGTTTTGTGGTGCCTTCCTCTTGCCTACCGGGGGTAGTGTAAAAACTACCAACAGAACTCGTTTCTGGCACCTTCCCCGGTGGAGTTGTGCATGGGGTGTGTTTGGAACATTTTGTCAGCAGCCGAGTCCAAAATTCAGCGATTCCCCATCTCAGCCCAGAAAGCAGGTAGAACAAGTTTTGTGGTGCCTTTCAGCTGCCTACCGGGGTAGTGTAAAAACTACAAACAGAACTCGTTTCTGGCACCTTCCCCGGTGGAGTTGTGCATGGGGTGTATTTGGAACATTTTGTCAGCAGCCGAGTCCAAAATTCAGCGATTCCCCATCTCAGCCCAGAAAGCAGGTAGAACAAGTTTTGTGGTGCCTTTCAGCTGCCTACCGGGGGTAGTGTAAAAACTACCAACAGAACTCATTTCTGGCACCTTTGCCGGTGGAGCTGTGCATGGGGTGTGTTTGGAACATTTTGTCACCAGCCGAGTCCAAAATTCAGCGATTCCCCATCTCAGCCCAGAAAGCAGGTTAGAACAAGTTTTGTGGTGCCTTTCTCTTGCCTACCGGGGTAGTGTAAAAACTACCAACAGAACTCGTTTCTGGCACCTTCCCCGGTGGAGTTGTGCATGGGGTGTGTTTGGAACGTTTTGTCACCAGCCGAGTCCAAAATCAGCTGATCCCCATCTCAGCCCAGAAAGCAGGTAGAACAAGTTTTGTGGTGCCTTCCTCTTGCCTACCGGGGTAGTGTAAAAACTACTAAAAGAACTCCTTTCTCGCACCATCCCCGGTGGAGTTGTGCATGGGGTGTGTTTGGAACATTTTGTCACCAGCCGAGTCCAAAATTCAGCGATTCTCCATCTCAGCCCAGAAAGCAGGTAGAACACGTTTTGTGGTGCCTTTCAGCTGCCTACCGGGGTAGTGTAAAAAACTACCAACAGAACTCGTTTCTGGCACCTTTGCCGGTGGAGCTGTGCATGGGGTGTGTTTGGAACATTTTGTTACCAGCCGCGTCCAAAACTCAGCCGTTCCCCATCTCAGCCCAGAAAGCAGGTAGAACAAGTTTTGTGGTGCCTTTCAGCTGCCTACCGGGGGTAGTGTAAAACTACCAACAGAACTCGTTTCTGGCACCTTCCCCGGTGGAGTTGTGCATGGGGTGTGTTTGGAACATTTTGTTACCAGCCGAGTCCAAAATTCAGCCGTTCCCCATCTCAGCCCAGAAAGCAGGTACAACAAGTTTTGTGGTGCCTTTCTCTTGCCTACCGGGGGTAGTGTAAAAACTACCAACAGAACTCGTTTCTGGCACCTTCCCCGGTGGAGTTGTGCATGGGGTGTGTTTGGAACATCCTGTCACCAGCCGAGTCCAAAATTCAGCTGTTCCCCATCTCTAGCCCAGGAAGCAGATAAGAACCGGTTTTATGGTGCCTTTCAGCTGCCTACCGGGGTAGTGTAAAAACTACCAACAGAACTCGTTTCTGGCACCTTCCCCGGTGGAGTTGTGCATGGGGTGTGTTTGGAACATTTTGTCACCAGCCGAGTCCAAAATTCAGCGATTCCCCATCTAAGCCCAGAAAGCAGGTAGAACAAGTTTTGTGGTGCCTTTCAGCTGCCTACCGGGGGTAGTGTAAAAAACTACCAACAGAACTCGTTTCTGGCACCTTTGCCGGTGGAGCTGTGCATGGGGTGTGTTTGGAACGTTTTGTCACCAGCCGAGTCCAAAATTCAGCCGTTCCCCATCTCAGCCCAGAAAGCAGGTAGAACAAGTTTTGTGGTGCCTTTCAGCTGCCTACCGGGGTAGTGTAAAAACTACTAAAAGAACTCCTTTCTCGCACCATCCCCGGTGGAGTTGTGCATGGGGTGTGTTTGGAACATTTTGTTACCAGCCGCGTCCAAAATTCAGCCGTTCCCCATCTCAGCCCAGAAAGCAGGTAGAACAAGTTTTGTGGTGCCTTTCAGCTGCCTACCGGGGTAGTGTAAAAACTACCAACAGAACTCGTTTCTGGCACCTTTGCGGGTGGAGTTGTGCATGGGGTGTGTTTGGATCATTTTGTTACCAGCCGAGTCCAAAATTCAGCCGTTCCCCATCTCAGCCCAGAAAGCAGGTAGAACAAGTTTTGTGGTGCCTTTCTCTTGCCTACCGGGGTAGTGTAAAAAACTACCAACAGAACTCGTTTCTGGCACCTTCCCCGGTGGAGCTGTGCATGGGGTGTGTTTGGAACATTTTGTTACCAGCCGCGTCCAAAATTCAGCCGTTCCCCATCTCAGCCCAGAAAGCAGGTAGAACAAGTTTTGTGGTGCCTTTCAGCTGCCTACCGGGGGTAGTGTAAAAACTACCAACAGAACTCGTTTCTGGCACCTTCCCCGGTGGAGTTGTGCATGGGGTGTGTTTGGAACATTTTGTTACCAGCCGAGTCCAAAATTCAGCCGTTCCCCATCTCAGCCCAGAAAGCAGGTAGAACAAGTTTTGTGGTGCCTTTCTCTTGCCTACCGGGGTAGTGTAAAAACTACCAACAGAACTCGTTTCTGGCACCTTCCCCGGTGGAGTTGTGCATGGGGTGTGTTTGGAACATCCTGTCACCAGCCGAGTCCAAAATTCAGCGATTCCCCATCTCAGCCCAGAAAGCAGGTAGAACACGTTTTGTGGTGCCTTCCTCTTGCCTACCGGGGTAGTGTAAAAAACTACCAACAGAACTCGTTTCTGGCACCTTCCCCGGTGGAGTTGTGCATGGGGTGTGTTTGGAACATTTTGTCAGCAGCCGAGTCCAAAATTCAGCCGTTCCCCATCTCAGCCCAGAAAGCAGGTAGAACAAGTTTTGTGGTGCCTTTCAGCTGCCTACCGGGGTACTGTAAAAACTACCACAGAACTCGTTTCTGGCACCTTCCTCGGTGGAGTTGTGCATGGGGTGTGTTTGGAACATTTTGTCACCAGCCGAGTCCAAAATTCAGCGATTCCCCATCTCAGCCCAGAAAGCAGGTAGAACAAGTTTTGTGGTGCCTTTCAGCTGCCTACCGGGGTAGTGTAAAAACTACCAACAGAACTCGTTTCTGGCACCTTCCCCGGTGGAGCTGTGCATGGGGTGTGTTTGGAACATTTTGTCAGCAGCCGAGTCCAAAATTCAGCGATTCCCCATCTCAGCCCAGAAAGCAGGTAGAACAAGTTTTGTGGTGCCTTTCAGCTGCCTACCGGGGTAGTGTAAAAACTACCAACAGAACTCATTGCTGGCACCTTTGCCGGTGGAGCTGTGCATGTGGTGTGTTTGGAACATTTTGTTACCAGCCGAGTCCAAAATTCAGCCCTTCCCCATCTCAGCCCAGAAAGCAGGTAGAACAAGTTTTGTGGTGCCTTTCAGCTGCCTACCGAGGTACTGTAAAAACTACCAACAGAACTCGTTTCTGGCACCTTCCCCGGTGGAGTTGTGCATGGGGTGTGTTTGGAACATTTTGTCACAGCCGAGTCCAAAATTCAGCGATTCCCCATCTCAGCCCAGAAAGCAGGTAGAACAAGTTTTGTGGTGCCTTTCAGCTGCCTACCGGGGTAGTGTAAAAACTACCAACAGAACTCGTTTCTGGCACCTTCCCCGGTGGAGTTGTGCATGGGGTGTGTTTGGAACATTTTGTCACCAGCCGAGTCCAAAATTCAGCTGTTCCCCATCTCTAGCCCAGGAAGCAGATAAGAACCGGTTTTATGGTGCCTTTCAGCTGCCTACCGGGGTAGTGTAAAAACTACCAACAGAACTCGTTTCTGGCACCTTCCCCGGTGGAGTTGTGCATGGGGGTGTGTTTGGAACATTTTGTCAGCAGCCGAGTCCAAAATTCAGCGATTCCCCATCTCAGCCCAGAAAGCAGGTACAACAAGTTTTGTGGTGCCTTTCAGCTGCCTACCGGGGTACTGTAAAAACTACCAAGAGAACTCGTTTCTGGCACCTTCCCCGGTGGAGTTGTGCATGGGGTGTGTTTGGAACATTTTGTCACCAGCCGAGTCCAAAATTCAGCGATTCCCCATCTCAGCCCAGAAAGCAGGTAGAACAAGTTTTGTGGTGCCTTTCTCTTGCCTACCGGGGTAGTGTAAAAACTACCAACAGTACTCATTTCTGGCACCTTCCCCGGTGGAGTTGTGCATGGGGTGTGTTTGGAACATTTTGTCACCAGCCGAGTCCAAAATTCAGCGATTCCCCATCTCAGCCCAGAAAGCAGGTAGAACATGTTTTGTGGTGCCTTTCTCTTGCCTACCGGGGGTAGTGTAAAAACTACCAACAGAACTCGTTTCTGGCACCTTCCCCGGTGGAGTTGTGCATGGGGTGTGTTTGGAACATTTTGTCACCAGCCGAGTCCAAAATTCAGCGATTCCCCATCTCAGCCCAGAAAGCAGGTAGAACACGTTTTGTGGTGCCTTCCTCTTGCCTACCGGGGTAGTGTAAAAACTACCAACAGAACTCGTTTCTGGCACCTTCCCCGGTGGAGTTGTGCATGGGGTGTGTTTGGAACATTTTGTTACCAGCCGAGTCCAAAATTCAGCCGTTACCCATCTCAGCCCAGAAAGCAGGTAGAACAAGTTTTGTGGTGCCTTTCAGCTGCCTACCGGGGGTACTGTAAAAACTACCAACAGAACTCGTTTCTGGCACCTTCCTCGGTGGAGTTGTGCATGGGGTGTGTTTGGAACATTTTGTCAGCAGCCGACTCCAAAACTCAGCGATTCCCCATCTCAGCCCAGAAAGCAGGTAGAACAAGTTTTGTGGTGCCTTTCAGCTGCCTACCGGGGTAGTGTAAAAACTACCAACAGAACTCGTTTCTGGCACCTTTGCGGGTGGAGTTGTGCATGGGGTGTATTTGGAACATTTTGTCACCAGCCGAGTCCAAAACTCAGCGATTCCCCATCTCAGCCCAGAAAGCAGGTAGAACAAGTTTTGTGGTGCCTTTCAGCTGCCTACCGGGGTAGTGTAAAAACTACCAACAGAACTCATTTCTGGCACCTTTGCCGGTGGAGCTGTGCATGGGGGTGTGTTTGGAACATTTTGTTACCAGCCGAGTCCAAAATTCAGCCGTTCCCCATCTCAGCCCAGAAAGCAGGTAGAACAAGTTTTGTGGTGCCTTTCTCTTGCCTACCGGGGTAGTGTAAAAACTACCAACAGAACTCGTTTCTGGCACCTTCCCCGGTGGAGTTGTGCATGGGGTGTGTTTGGAACATTTTGTCACCAGCCGAGTCCAAAATTCAGCGATTCCCCATCTCAGCCCAGAAAGCAGGTAGAACAAGTTTTGTGGTGCCTTTCAGCTGCCTACCGGGGTAGTGTAAAAACTACCAACAGAACTCGTTTCTGGCACCTTCCCCGGTGGAGTTGTGCATGGGGTGTGTTTGGAACATTTTGTTACCAGCCGCGTCCAAAATTCAGCCGTTCCCCATCTCAGCCCAGAAAGCAGGTAGAACAAGTTTTGTGGTGCCTTTCAGCTGCCTACCGGGGTAGTGTAAAAACTACCAACAGAACTCGTTTCTGGCACCTTCCCCGGTGGAGTTGTGCATGGGGTGTGTTTGGAACATTTTGTCAGCAGCCGAGTCCAAAATTCAGCGATTCCCCATCTCAGCCCAGAAAGCAGGTAGAACAAGTTTTGTGGTGCCTTTCAGGTGCCTACCGGGGTAGTGTTAAAAACTACCAACAGAACTCGTTTCTGGCACCTTCCCCGGTGGAGTTGTGCATGGGGTGTGTTTGGAACATTTTGTCACCAGCCGAGTCCAAAATTCAGCGATTCCCCATCTCAGCCCAGAAAGCAGGTAGAACAAGTTTTGTGGTGCCTTTCTCTTGCCTACCGGGGTAGTGTAAAAACTACCAACAGAACTCGTTTCTGGCACCTTCCCCGGTGGAGTTGTGCATGGGGTGTGTTTGGAACATTTTGTCACCAGCCGAGTCCAAAATTCAGCGATTCCCCATCTCAGCCCAGAAAGCAGGTAGAACAAGTTTTGTGGTGCCTTTCAGCTGCCTACCGGGGTAGTGTAAAAACTACCAACAGAACTCGTTTCTGGCACCTTCCCCGGTGGAGTTGTGCATGGGGTGTGTTTGGAACATTTTGTTACCAGCCGCGTCCAAAATTCAGCCGTTCCCCATCTCAGCCCAGAAAGCAGGTAGAACAAGTTTTGTGGTGCCTTTCAGCTGCCTACCGGGGGTAGTGTTAAAAACTACCAACAGAACTCGTTTCTGGCACCTTCCCCGGTGGAGTTGTGCATGGGGTTGTGTTTGGAACATTTTGTCAGCAGCCGAGTCCAAAATTCAGCGATTCCCCATCTCAGCCCAGAAAGCAGGTAGAACAAGTTTTGTGGTGCCTTTCAGGTGCCTACCGGGGTAGTGTAAAAACTACCAACAGAACTCGTTTCTGGCACCTTCCCCGGTGGAGTTGTGCATGGGGTGTGTTTGGAACATTTTGTCACCAGCCGAGTCCAAAATTCAGCGATTCCCCATCTCAGCCCAGAAAGCAGGTAGAACAAGTTTTGTGGTGCCTTTCAGCTGCCTACCGGGGTAGTGTAAAAAACTACCAACAGAACTCGTTTCTGGCACCTTCCCCGGTGGAGTTGTGCATGGGGGTGTGTTTGGAACATTTTGTCAGCAGCCGAGTCCAAAATTCAGCGATTCCCCATCTAAGCCCAGAAAGCAGGTAGAACAAGTTTTGTGGTGCCTTTCAGCTGCCTACCGGGGTACTGTAAAAACTACCAACAGAACTCGTTTCTGGCACCTTCCTCGGTGGAGTTGTGCATGGGGTGTGTTTGGAACATTTTGTCACCAGCCGAGTCCAAAATTCAGCGATTCCCCATCTCAGCCCAGAAAGCAGGTAGAACAAGTTTTGTGGTGCCTTTCAGCTGCCTACCGGGGGTAGTGTAAAAACTACAACAGAACTCGTTTCTGGCACCTTCCCCGGTGGAGTTGTGCATGGGGTGTATTTGGAACATTTTGTCAGCAGCCGAGTCCAAAATTCAGCGATTCCCCATCTCAGCCCAGAAAGCAGGTAGAACAAGTTTTGTGGTGCCTTTCAGCTGCCTACCGGGGTAGTGTAAAAACTACCAACAGAACTCGTTTCTGGCACCTTCCCCGGTGGAGCTGTGCATGTGGTGTGTTTGGAACATTTTGTCACCAGCCGAGTCCAAAATTCAGCCCTTCCCCATCTCAGCCCAGAAAGCAGGTAGAACAAGTTTTGTGGTGCCTTTCAGCTGCCTACCGGGGTAGTGTAAAAACTACCAACAGAACTCGTTTCTGGCACCTTCCCCGGTGGAGTTGTGCATGGGGTTGTGTTTGGAACATTTTGTCACCAGCCGAGTCCAAAATTCAGCGATTCCCCATCTCAGCCCAGAAAGCAGGTAGAACAAGTTTTTGTGGTGCCTTTCAGCTGCCTACCGGGGTAGTGTAAAAACTACCAACAGAACTCGTTTCTGGCACCTTCCCCGGTGGAGTTGTGCATGGGGTGTGTTTGGAACATTTTGTCACCAGCCGAGTCCAAAATTCAGCTGTTCCCCATCTCTAGCCCAGGAAGCAGATAAGAACGGGTTTTATGGTGCCTTTCAGCTGCCTACCGGGGTAGTGTAAAAACTACCAACAGAACTCGTTTCTGGCACCTTCCCCGGTGGAGTTGTGCATGGGGTGTGTTTGGAACATTTTGTTAGCAGCCGAGTCCAAAATTCAGCCGTTCCCCATCTCAGCCCAGAAAGCAGGTACAACAAGTTTTGTGGTGCCTTTCAGCTGCCTACCGGGGTACTGTAATAACTACCAAGAGAACTCGTTTCTGGCACCTTCCCCGGTGGAGTTGTGCATGGGGTGTGTTTGGAACATTTTGTCACCAGCCGAGTCCAAAATTCAGCGATTCCCCATCTCAGCCCAGAAAGCAGGTAGAACAAGTTTTGTGGTGCCTTTCAGCTGCCTACCGGGGGTAGTGTAAAAAACTAACAACAGTACTCGTTTCTGGCACCTTCCCCGGTGGAGTTGTGCATGGGGTGTGTTTGGAACATTTTGTCACCAGCCGAGTCCAAAATTCAGCGATTCCCCATCTCAGCCCAGAAAGCAGGTAGAACAAGTTTTGTGGTGCCTTCCTCTTGCCTACCGGGGTAGTGTAAAAACTACCAACAGAACTCGTTTCTGGCACCTTCCCCGGTGGAGTTGTGCATGGGGTGTGTTTGGAACATTTTGTCACCAGCCGAGTCCAAAATTCAGCGATTCCCCATCTCAGCCCAGAAAGCAGGTAGAACAAGTTTTGTGGTGCCCTTTCAGCTGCCTACCGGGGTAGTGTAAAAACTACCAACAGAACTCGTTTCTGGCACCTTCCCCGGTGGAGTTGTGCATGGGGTGTGTTTGGAACATTTTGTCACCAGCCGAGTCCAAAATTCAGCGATTCCCCATCTCAGCCCAGAAAGCAGGTAGAACAAGTTTTGTGGTGCCTTTCAGCTGCCTACCGGGGGTAGTGTAAAAACTACCAACAGAACTCGTTTCTGGCACCTTCCCCGGTGGAGTTGTGCATGGGGTGTGTTTGGAACATTTTGTCACCAGCCGAGTCCAAAATTCAGCGATTCCCCATCTCAGCCCAGAAAGCAGGTAGAACAAGTTTTGTGGTGCCTTTCAGCTGCCTACCGGGGTAGTGTAAAAACTACAACAGAACTCGTTTCTGGCACCTTCCCCGGTGGAGTTGTGCATGGGGTGTGTTTGGAACATTTTGTCACCAGCCGAGTCCAAAATTCAGCGATTCCCCATCTCAGCCCAGAAAGCAGGTAGAACAAGTTTTGTGGTGCCTTCAGCTGCCTACCGGGGGTAGTGTAAAAACTACCAACAGAACTCGTTTCTGGCACCTTCCCCGGTGGAGTTTGTGCATGGGTGTGTTTGGAACATTTTGTCACCAGCCGAGTCCAAAATTCAGCGATTCCCCATCTCAGCCCAGAAAGCAGGTAGAACAAGTTTTGTGGTGCCTTCAGCTGCCTACCGGGGTAGTGTAAAAACTACCAACAGAACTCGTTTCTGGCACCTTCCCCGGTGGAGTTGTGCATGGGGTGTGTTTGGAACATTTTGTCACCAGCCGAGTCCAAAATTCAGCGATTCCCCATCTCTAGCCCAGAAAGCAGGTAGAACAAGTTTTGTGGTGCCTTTCAGCTGCCTACCGGGGTAGTGTAAAAACTACCAACAGAACTCGTTTCTGGCACCTTCCCCGGTGGAGTTGTGCATGGGGTGTGTTTGGAACATTTTGTCACCAGCCGAGTCCAAAATTCAGCGATTCCCCATCTCAGCCCAGAAAGCAGGTACAACAAGTTTTGTGGT